>NW_028134899.1:0-100000 GCF_964662115.1 Mustela nivalis | reverse complement strand
ATAGTTTGGGTTGTCCATTCACTCTTCCCCAGGGCTCTGCTTTGAATTCCTCTTTGGTTGGGACACCTGAGGTTTCTAACCTGAAAGGAGACCTCCCATCCCACAGATTGACGAAAAACAATTGGGACCGGGCCAAATCCCAAGAGAGGAAGTTTCGTCCATGGCCCATGAGGCTTCCCCACATTACAGGGCCATCGTTGACACAAAATTCAGAGACCAAAGCCTGAGCAAGCGCCTCAGACTCGCTCTTTCTTCATATCCTGAAGAGTTTTTCTCATGGTTTGTAGATTGGGACTGCCATACCTACGTCCCCAAAGCTAAGCTGATTCTGTTTTTTCCGACTTCTGTCCTCAAAGTCCTGGGCCACACTCACTCCAGGCTGCGGCCCCTGGAGCCACACATTAGGAATGTGCCTACTTCATTCATGGGAATTCTGCCCATTCCATTGTACAAAATTGTACAAATTAAGAGATCCCTCCAAAGTCCCCGAGGCCATCCCAATATGTAGGTCTCTTTGGACAAACAAGGGTGGTCTGACACCAGCTGAGCAACTAGCTCCACTCAAACCATAGATGGATGTCCCCAGAGAAGGAGATGGAACCAGAAAGGACCCTAGGCCATAATCGGATCCATTGCTTTGGTTACAGGCATGTCTCCTCAAAATCCTGGATTCCAATACCAGAATAGGGGGTTTCCTGAGGCACCCATCAGAAAAAATCTTCACCAGGAGGAAACTTTTGCATGGGACAATTGGAATGCGAGGCGGGCTACCCTGGCATCCATCCTCGAACGGTGCTCTGGAGTCATTGATTATGGGATGTTTTGGAGCTGGCAAAAAGGTCTCAATTGTCCCGCAGAACGAATCCTTGAATCCAGCTCCCAACGTGGGAAAACCTCCATGGCCTTGAGATTCCTCTCCGTTCATGAAGTTGCAGTCATGCACAGAAACTACAACCTGAGCCAACGTCTTCCATGCCGTGACATCAGATGAATGAGATATTGGTTCAGATGTGCAGGGGGTACCTTCCTTGCCCTCGGCCTGAAGCCCAAGTCTAGCTTGTGGTCTCAGACTTCTGTCCTCACATTACTGGCCCAGAAGCCCCACGTTTGGCAATTCCGGATCCACAATGCAGCACTCTGCCTGCCCTCTAGAAAAAATATCTTCCCTAATGAGCGGCCCAGGCACCTCAAATGAGGATCAACCTACACGGCACTCGACTGTACCCAAATTACATAGTCTACCTGGGCACTAATGCACTGTCTGACACAACCTGAGCCCGAAGCTCCTGACCAACATCCAGGCAGCTGACCGCACACTGAGCACATCAGACCCTCCATGGCCTTGGTCATCATCTCTTCCCAACTGCGGTTTTCAGGCTTCCGAACCTAGACCTTATCTCCAACCACTGTCTAGCGTTGAAAATGATGCAGAAATCAGAAGTCCTTCACCATGCAAGAGACCTTGTGATTGGCATGTTGTCCAAAGTTCAGTGTAGTTGAAACCAGTGTGGCCCATGAGGCCCGGCCCCTGCTCACGGGCCACATTGGACACAAACACACATTGTGACCCTCAGCCTGAGCCCAGTCCTCAAGTAAGGCCTCTCAGTGGCTGGATGAAGAGACAGCATATGGGGCCTGCCATGCCCCTAGGCCCCAAATTTTAACCATAGTTTGGGTTGTCCCTTCACTCTTCCCCAGGGCTCTGCTTTGGAATTCCTCTTTGGTTTGGACATCTGAGGTTACAAACGTGAAAGGAGACCTCCCATCCCACAGATTGACGAAAAACAATTGGGACTGGTCCAAATCCACAGAGAGGAAGATTCGTCCATGGCCCATGAGGCCTCCCCTCATTCCACGGCCATCGTTGACACAAAATTCAGAGACCAAAGCCTGAGCAAGCGCCTCAGACTCGCTCTTTCTTCGTATCCTGAAGATTTCTTCTCATGGTTTGTAGATTGGGCCTGCCATACCTACGTCCCCAAAACCCAAGCTGAGTTTGTGTTTTCAGACTTCTGTCCTCAAAGTCCTGGGCCACATATCCTC
Source organism: Mustela nivalis (assembly GCF_964662115.1). Taxonomy (NCBI): domain Eukaryota; kingdom Metazoa; phylum Chordata; class Mammalia; order Carnivora; family Mustelidae; genus Mustela; species Mustela nivalis. The sequence goes on along the minus strand of NW_028134899.1, from coordinate 97,957 downwards.
CAGGCTGGGGCCCCTGGAGCCACACATTACGACTGTGCCTACCCCATGCATGGGAATACTGCCCATTCCATTGTCCAAAATTGTACAAATTAGGAGAACCCTCCAAAGTCCCCGAGGCCATCCCAATATGTAGGTCTCGGTGGACAAACAAGGGCGGGCTGACACCCGCTGAGCATCTACTTCCACTCATACCATAGATGGATGTCCCCAGAGAAGGATATGGTACCAGACAGGACCCTAGGCCTTAATCGGATCCATTGCTTTGGTTTAAAGGCATGTCTCCTCAAAATCCTGGATTCCAATACCAGCATAGTTGGTTTCCTGAGACACCCATCAGAAAAAATCTCGTCTCCACGAGGAAACTTGTGCTTGGGACCTATGTCAAAATCTTAGGAGATTACTTCAGAGTCCCAGTGCCACCGCCCCATTCCAAGGTCCTCATGGACACAAACACACATTAGGCCCCATGCTCAGGAAAGTCCATATCAACTCAGCCAACCAGGTTGCTCCCGCAGAGCCATCCGATCTGCACTGTCTTGTTGCTAGGAGACAATTGGAATGCGAGGCGGGCTTCCCTGGAGTCCATCCTCGAACGGTGCTTTTGAGTCATTCCATATGGGATGTTTTGGAGCTGCCCAAAAGGTCTCAATTGTCCCGCAGAAGGAATCCTTGAAGGGGGCATCCCACATCCCCAACGTGGGAAAACCTCCATGGCCTTGAGATTCCTCTCCGTTCATGAAGGGGCAGTCATGCCCAGAAACTACAACCTGAGCCAACGTCTGATCCTCGCCGTGACTTCAGATGCATGAGATATTGGTTCAGATGTGCATGGGGTTCCTGCCTTGCCCTCCGCCTGAAGCCCAAGTCTAGCTTGTGGTCTCAGACTTCTGTCATCACACTACTGGCCCAGAAGCCCTCACGTTTGGCAATTCCGGACCCACAATGCAGCACTCTGCCTGCTCTCTAGAAAAAATATCTTGCCTATGGAACACACCGGGCACCTCAAATAAGGATCAAACTACACGGCAATCGAATGTATCCAAATTATATAGTCTAAACTGGGCACTAATGCACTGTCTGACACAACCTGAGCCCGAACCTCCTGACCAACAACCAGGCAGCTAACCGCACACTGAGCACATCACACCCACCATGGCCTTAGGTCATCATCTCTTCCCAACTGCGGTTTTCAGGCTTTCGAACCTAGACCTTATCTCCTACGACTGCCAAGGGTTGAAAATGATGCAGAAATCAGAACTCCTTCACCATGGCAAGAGACTTTTTGATTGGCATGTTGTCCAAAGTTCAGTGTAGATGAAACCAGTGTGGCCCATGAGGACCCGCCCATGCTCGCGAGCCACATCGGTCACAAACACACATTGTGACCCTCAGCCTGAGCCCAGTCCTCAAGTAAGGCCGCTCAGTGGCTGGTGAAGAGACAGCATATGGGGCCTGACATGCCCCTAGGCCCCAAATTTTAACCATAGTTTGGGTTGTCCCTTCACTCTTCCCCAGGGCTCTGCTTTGAAATTCCTCTTTTGGTGGGACACCTGAGGTTACAAACATGAAAGGAGACCTCCCATCCCACAGATTGACAAAAAACAATTGGGACCGGGCCAAATCACAGAGAGGAAGATTCGTCCATGGCCCATGAGGCCTCCCCTCATTCCACGGCCATCGTTGACACAAAATCCAGAGACCAAAGCCTGAGCAAGCGCCTCAGACTCGCTCTTTCTTCATATCCTGAAGATTTCTTCTCATGGTTTGTAGATTGGGCCTGCCATACATACGTCCCCGAACCCAAGCTGAGTTTGTGTTTTCAGTCTTCTGTCCTCAAAGTCCTGGGCCACACACCCTCCAGGCTGGGGCCCCTGGAACCACACATTACGACTGTGCCTAACCCATGCATGGGAATACTGCCCATTCCATTGTCCAAAATTGTACAAATTAGGAGAACCCTCCAAAGTCCCCGAGGCCATCCCAATATGTAGGTCTCGGTGGACAAACAAGGGCGGGCTGACACCAGCTGAGCATCTACTTCCACTCATACCATAGATGGATGTCCCCAGAGAAGGATATGGTACCAGACAGGACCCTAGGCCTTAATCGGATCCATTGCTTTGGTTTAAAGGCATGTCTCCTCAAAATCCTGGATTCCAATACCAGCATAGTTGGTTTCCTGAGACACCCATCAGAAAAAATCTCGTCTCCACGAGGAAACTTGTGCTTGGGACCTATGTCAAAATCTTAGGAGAATACTTCAGAGTCCCAGTGCCACCGCCCCATTCCAAGGTCCTCATGGACACAAACACACATTAGGCCCCATGCTCAGGAAAGTCCATATCAACTCAGCCAACCAGGTTGCTCCCGCAGAGCCATCCGATCTGCACTGTCTTGTTGCTAGGAGACAATTGGAATGCGAGGCGGGCTTCCCTGGAGTCCATCCTCGAACGGTGCTTTTGAGTCATTCCATATGGGATGTTTTGGAGCTGCCCAAAAGGTCTCAATTGTCCCGCAGAAGGAATCCTTGAAGGGGGCATCCCACATCCCCAACGTGGGAAAACCTCCATGGCCTTGAGATTCCTCTCCGTTCATGAAGGGGCAGTCATGCCCAGAAACTACAACCTGAGCCAACGTCTGATCCTCGCCGTGACTTCAGATGCATGAGATATTGGTTCAGATGTGCATGGGGTACCTGCCTTGCCCTCCGCCTGAAGCCCAAGTCTAGCTTGTGGTCTCAGACTTCTGTCATCACACTACTGGCCCAGAAGCCCTCACGTTTGGCAATTCCGGACCCACAATGCAGCACTCTGCCTGCTCTCTAGAAAAAATATCTTGCCTATGGAACACACCGGGCACCTCAAATAAGGATCAAACTACACGGCAATCGAATGTATCCAAATTATATAGTCTAAACTGGGCACTAATGCACTGTCTGACACAACCTGAGCCCGAACCTCCTGACCAACAACCAGGCAGCTAACCGCACACTGAGCACATCACACCCACCATGGCCTTAGGTCATCATCTCTTCCCAACTGCGGTTTTCAGGCTTTCGAACCTAGACCTTATCTCCTACGACTGCCAAGGGTTGAAAATGATGCAGAAATCAGAACTCCTTCACCATGGCAAGAGACTTTTTGATTGGCATGTTGTCCAAAGTTCAGTGTAGATGAAACCAGTGTGGCCCATGAGGCCCCGCCCATGCTCGCCAGCCACATCGGTCACAAACACACATTGTGACCCTCAGCCTGAGCCCAGTCCTCAAGTAAGGCCGCTCAGTGGCTGGTGAAGAGACAGCATATGGGGCCTGACATGCCCCTAGGCCCCAAATTTTAACCATAGTTTGGGTTGTCCCTTCACTCTTCCCCAGAGCTCTGCTTTGAAATTCCTCTTTTGGTGGGACACCTGAGGTTACAAACATGAAAGGAGACCTCCCATCCCACAGATTGACAAAAAACAATTGGGACCGGGCCAAATCACAGAGAGGAAGATTCGTCCATGGCCCATGAGGCCTCCCCTCATTCCACGGCCATCGTTGACACAAAATCCAGAGACCAAAGCCTGAGCAAGCGCCTCAGACTCGCTCTTTCTTCATATCCTGAAGATTTCTTCTCATGGTTTGTAGATTGGGCCTGCCATACATACGTCCCCGAACCCAAGCTGAGTTTGTGTTTTCAGACTTCTGTCCTCAAAGTCCTGGGCCACACACCCTCCAGGCTGGGGCCCCTGGAACCACACATTACGACTGTGCCTACCCCATGCATGGGAATACTGCCCATTCCATTGTCCAAAATTGTACAAATTAGGAGAACCCTCCAAAGTCCCCGAGGTTATCCCAATATGTAGGTCTCTGTGGACAAACAAGGGCGGTCTGACACCAGCTAAGCATCTACCTCAACTCATACCATAGACGGATGTCCCCAGAGAAGGTGATGTAACCAGACAGGACCCTAGGCCATAATCGGATCCATTGCTTTGGTTTAAAGGCATGTCTCCTCAAAATCCTGTATTCCAATACCAGAATAGGGGGTTTCCTGAGGCACCCATCAGAAAAAATCTCGTCTCCACGAGGAAACTTGTGCATGGGACCTATGTCAAAATCTTAGGAGAATACTTCAGAGTCCCAGTGCCACCGCCCCATTCCAAAGTCCTCATGGACACAAACACACATTAGGCCCCATGCTCAGGAAAGTCCATATCAACTAAGCCAACCAGGTTGCTCCCGCAGAGCCATCCGATCTCCACTGTCTTGTTGCTAGGAGACAATTGGAATGCGAGGCGGGCTTCCCTGGAATCCATCCTCGATTGATGCTCTAGAGTCATTCCATATGGGATGTTTTGGAGCTGCCCAAAAGGTCTCAATTGTCCCGCAGAAGGAATCCTTGAAGGGGGCATCCCACAACCTCAACGTGGGAAAACCTCCATGGCCTTGAGATTCCTTCCGTTCATGAAGGGGCAGTCATGCACAGAAACTACAACCTGAGCCAACGTCTGATACTCGCCGTGACTTCAGATGCATGAGATATTGGTTCAGATGTGTATGGGGAACCTGCCTTGCCCTCGGCCTGAAGCCCAAGTCTAGCTTGTGGTCTCAGACTTCGGTCCTCACACTACTGGCCCAGAAGCCCTCACGTTTGGCAATCCGGGCCCACAATGCAGCACTCTGCCAGCTCTCTAGAAAAAATATCTTGTCTATGGAACACACCGGGCACCTCAAATAAGGATCAAACACCACGGCAATCGAATGTATCCAAATTATATAGTCTAACCTGGGCACTAATGCACTGTCTGACACAACCTGAGCCCGAACCTCCTGACCAACAATCAGGCAGCTGACCGCACACTGAGCACATCAGACCCACCATGGCCTTAGGTCATCATCTCTTCCCAAGTAGAGTTTTCGGGCTTCCGAACCTAGACCTTATCACCAACGACTGCCCAGGTTTGAAAATGATGCAGAAATCAGAACTCCTTCACCATGGCAAGAGACCTTGTGATTGGCATGTTGTCCAAAGTTCAGTGTAGATGAAACCAGTGTGGCCCATGAGGCCCCGCCCATGCTCGTGGGCCACATTGGTCACAAACACACATTGTGACCCTCAGCCTGAGCCCAGTCCTCAAGTAAGGCCTCTCAGTGGCTGGTGAAGAGACAGCATATGGGGCCTGACATGCCCCTAGGCCCCAAATTTTAACCATAGTTTGGGTTGTCCCTTCACTCTTCCCCAGGGCTCTGCTTTGGAATTCCTCTTTGGTTGGGACACCTGAGGTTACAAACATGAAAGGAGACCTCCCATCCCACAGATTGACGAAAAACAATTGGGAGCGGGCCAAATCCACAGAGATTCGTCCATGTCCCAAGAGGTCTTCCCACATTCCACGGGTATCGTGGACACATAATCCAGAGACCAAAGCCTGAGCAAGCACCTCAGACTCGCTCTTTCTTCATATCCTGAAGAGTTCTTCACATGGTTTGTAGATTGGGCCTGCCATACCTACATCCCCAAACCTAAGCTGAGTCTGTGTTTTCAGATCTGTCCTCAAAGTCCTGGGCCACACACCCTCGAGGCCGGGGCCGCTGGAGCCACACATAAGGACTGTGCCTTACTCATGCATGTGAATACTGCCCATTCCATTGTCCAAAATTGTACAATTTAGGAGAACCCTCCAAAGTCCCTGAGGCCATCCCAATATCTAGGTCTCTGTGGACAAACAAGGGCAGTCTGACAGCAGCTGAGCATCTACCTCCACTCCTACCATACATGGAATTCCCCAGAGAAGGAGATGGAACCAGTCAGGACCCTAGGCCATAATCGGATCCATTGTTTGGTTTACAGGCATGTCTCCTCAAAAACCTGGATTCTAATACCAGCATAGGGGGTTTCCTGAGGCACCCATCAGAAAAAATCTCGTCTCCACGAGGAAACTTGAGCATGGGACCTATGTCAAAATCTTAGGAGAATACTTCAGAGTCCCAGTGCCACCGCCCCAACCAAGGTCCTCATGGACACAAACACATATTAGGCCCCATTCTCGGGAACGTCCATTTCAACTCAGCCACCCCGGTTGCTCCCGCAGAGCAATCCGATCTATACTGTCTTGTTTCTAGGAGACAATTGGAATGTGAGGCGGGATTCCCTGGCATCCATCCTCAAACTGTGCTCTGGATTCATTCCATATGCGATGTTTTGGAGCTGCCCACAGGTCTCAATTTTCCCACAGAAGGAATCCTTGAAGGGGGCATCCCACAACTCCCATCGTTGGAAACCTCCATGGCCTTCAGATTCCTCTCCGTTCATGAAGGGGCAGTCATGCACAGAAACTACAACCTGAGCCAACGTCTGATCCTCGCCGTGACTTCAGATGCATGAGATATTGGTTCAGATGTGCAGGGGGTACCTGCCTTGCCCTCGGCCTGAAGCTCAAGTCTAGCTTGTGTTCTCAGACTTCTGTTTTCACACTACTGGCCCAGAAGCCCTCAAGTTTGGCAATTCCCGAACCACAATGCAGCACTGTGCCTGCCCTCTAGAAAAAATATCTTGCCTAATGAGCTGCCCAGGCACCTCAAAAGAGGATCAACCTACAGGCACTCGACTGTACCCAAATTATAGAGTCTAACCTGGGCACAAATGCACTGTCTGACACAACCTGAGCCCGAACCTGCTGACCAACAACCAGGCAGCTGACCGCACACTGAGCACTTCAGACCCACCATGTCCTTAGGTCATCATCTCTTCCCAACTGCGGTTTCAGGCTTCCGAACCTAGACCTTATCTCCAACCACTGCCCAGGGTTGAAAATGATGCAGAAATCAGAACTCCTTCCCCATGGCAAGAGACCTTGTGATTGGCATGTTGTCCCAACTTCAGTGTAGTTGAAACCAGTGTGGCCCATGAGGCCCCGCCCATGCTTGTAAGCCACATTGGTCACAAACACACATTGTGACCCTCAGCCTGAACCCAGTCCTCAAGTAAGGCCTCTCAGTGGCTGGATGAAGAGACAGCATATGGGGCCTGCTATGCCCCTAGGCCCCAAATTTTAACCATAGTTCGGGTTGTCCCTTCAGTCTTCCCCAGGCTCTGCTTTGGAATTCCACTTTGGTTGGGACACCTGAGGTAACAAACCTGAAAGGAGACCTCCCATCCCACAGATTGACGAAAAACAATTGGGACTGGACCAAATCCACAGAGAGGAAGATTCGTCCATGGCCCATGAGGCCTCCCCACATTCCACGGCCATCGTTGACACAAAATCCAGAGACCAAAGCCTGAGCAAGCGCCTCAGACTCGCTCTTTCTTCATATCCTGAAGAGTTCTTCTCACGGTTTGTAGATTGGGCCTGCCATACCTACGACCCCAAACCTAAGCTGAGTTTGTGTTTTCAGACTTCTGTCCTCAAAGTCCTGGGCCACACACCCTCCAGTCTGGGGCCCCTGGAGCCACACATTAGGACTGTGCCTACCCCATGCATGGGAATTCTGCCCATTCCATTGTCCAAAATTGTACAAATTAGGAGAACCCTCCAAAGTCCCCGAGGCCATCCCAATATCTAGGTCTCTGTGGACAGACAAGGGCGGTCTGACACCAGCTGAGCATCTACCTCCACTCATACTATAGATGGATGTCCCCAGAGAAGGAGATGGAACCACAGAGGACCCTAGGCCATAATCGGATCCATTGCTTTGGTTTAAAAGCATGTCTCCTCAAAAGCCTGGATTCCAATACCAGCATAGGGGGTTTCCTGAGGCACCCATCAGAAAAAAATTCGTCTCCACGAGGAAAGTTGTGCATGAGACCTATGTCAAAATCTTAGGAGAATACTTCAGAGTCCCGGTGCCACCGCCCCATTCCAAGGTCCTCATGGACACAAACACACATTAGGCCCCATGCTCAGGAAAGTCCATTTCAACACAGCCACCCTGGTTGCTCCCGCAGAGCCATCCGATCTCAACTGTCTTGTTGCTAGGAGACAATGTGAATGTGAGGCGGGCTTCCCTGGCATCCATCCTCGAACGGTGCTCTGGAGTCATTCCATATGGGATGTTTTGGAGCTGCCCAACAGGTCTCAATTGTCCCGCAGAAGGAATCCTTGATGGGGGCATCCCACAACTCCCAACGTGGGAAAAACTCCATGGCCTTTAGATTCCTCTCCGTTCATGAAGGGGCAGTCATGCAAAGAAACTTCAACCTGAGCCAACGTCTGATCCTCGCCGTGACTTCAGATGCATGAGATATTGGTTCAGATGTGCAGGGGGTACCTTCCTTGCCCTCGGCCTGAAGCCCAAGTCTAGCTCTTTTTTCAGACTTTTGTCCTCACACTACTGGCCCAGAAGCCCTCACGTTTGGCAATTCTGGACCCACAATGCAGCACTCTGCCTGCGATCTAGAAAAAAATATCTTGCCCAATGAGCTGCCAGGGCACCTCAAATGAGAATCAACTTACACGGCACTCGACTGTACCCAAATTATAAAGTCTAACCTGGGCACTAATGCACTGTCTGACACAACCTGAGCCCGAACCTCCTGACCAAAAACCGGGCAGCTGACCGCACACTGAGCACATCAGACCCACCATGGCCTTAGCTCATCATCTCTTCCCAACTGCGGTTTTCAGGCTTCCGAACCTAGACCTTATCTCCAACCACTGCCCAGGGTTGAAAATGATGCAGAAATCAAAATCCTTCACCATGACAAGAGATCTTGTGAATGGCATGTTGTCCAAAGTTCAGTGTAGATGAAACCAGTGTGGCCCATGAGGCCCCGCCCATGCTCGTGAGCTACATTGGTCACAAACACACATTGTAACCCTCAGCCTGAGCCCAGTACTCATGTAAGGCCTCTCAGTGGCTGGTGAAGAGACAGCATATGGGGCCTGCCATGCCCCTAGGCCCCAAATTTTAACCATAGTTTGGGTTGTCCCTTCACTCTCCCCACGGCTCTGCTTTGGAATTCCTCTTTGGTTGGGACACCTGAGGTAACAAACCTGAAAGGAGACCTCCCATCCCACAGATTGACGAAAAACAATTGGGACCGGTCCAAATCCACAGAGAGGAAGATTCATCCATGGCCCATGAGGTCTCCCCACATTCCACGGCCATCGTTGACACAAAATCCAGACCAAAGCCTGAGCAAGCACCTGAGACTCGCTCTTTCTTCATGTCCTGAAGAGTTCTTCTCATGGTTTTTAGATTGGGCCTTCCATACCTACGTCCCCAAACCTAGCTGAGTCTGTTTTCAGACTTCTGTCCTCAAAGTCCTGAACCACACACCCTCCAGGCTGAGGACCCTGGAGCCACACATTAGGACTGTGTCTACCCCATGCATGGGAATTCTGCCCCTTCCCTTGTCCAAAATTGTACAAATTAGGAAAACCCTCCAAAGTCCCCGAGGCCATCCCAATATCTAGGTCTCTGTGGACAAACAAAGGCGGACTGACACCAGCTTAGCATCTACCTCCACTCATACCATAGATGGATGTCCCCAGAGAAGGATATGGTACCAGACAGGACCCTAGGCCATAATCGGATCCATTGCTTTGGTTTACAGGCATGTCTCCTCAAAATCCTGGATTCCAATACAAGCATAGGGGGTTTCCTGAGGCACCCATCAGAAAAATACTCTTCTCCACGAAAAACTTGTGCATAAGACCTATGTCAAAATCTTAGGAGAATACTTCAGAGTCCTGGTGCCACCGCCCCATTCCAAGTTCCTCATGGACACAAACACACATTAGGCCCATGCTCAGGAAAGTCCATTTCAACTCAGCCACCCCGGTTGCTCCCGCAGAGTCATCCAATCTCAACTGTCTTGTAGCTAGGAGACAATTGGAATGCGAGGAGGGCTTCCCTGGCATTCATCCTCGCACGGTGCTCTGGATATATTCCATAAGGGATGTGGTGGTGCTGCCCAACAGGTCTCAATTGTGCCGCAGAAGGAATCTTTGAAGGGGGCATCCTACAACTCCCAACGTGGGAAAACCTCCATGGCCTTGAGATTCCTCTCCGTTCATGAAGGGGCAGTCATGCCCAGAAACTACAACCTGAGCAAACGTCTGATCCTCTCCGTGACTTCAGATGCATGAGATATTGGTTCAGATGTGCAGGGGGTACCTGCCTTGCCCTCGGCCTGAAGCCCAAGTCTAGCTTCTGTTCTCAGATTTCTGTCCTCACACTACTGGCCCAGAAGCCCTCAAGTTTGGCAATTCCCGACCCACAATGCAGCACTGTGCCTGCCCTCTAGAAAAAATATCTTGCCTAATGAGCTGCCCAGGCACCTCAAATGAGGATCAACCTACAGGGCACTCGACTGTACCCAAATTATATAGTCTAACCTGGGCACTAGCACTGTCTAACACAAACTGAGCCCGAACCTCCTGACCAACAACCAGGCAGCTGACCGCACACTGAGCACATCACACCCACCATGGCCTTAGTTCATCTTCTCCTCCCAACTGCGGTTTTCAGGCTTCCGAACCTAGACCTTATCTCCAACCACTGCCCAGGGTTGAAAATGATGCAGAAATCAGAACTCCTTACCCATGGCAAGAGACCTTTTGATTGGCATGTTGTCCAAACTTGAGTGTACTTGACCAGTGTGGCCCATGAGGCCCCGCCCATGCTCGCGAGCCACATTGGTCACAAACACACATTGTAACCCTCAGCCTGAGCCCAGTCCTCAAGTAAGGCCTCTCAGTGGCTGGTGAAGATAGAGCATATGGGGCCTGCCATGCCCCTAGGCCCCAAATTTTAACCATAGTTTGGGTTGTCCCTTCACTCTTGCCAGGGCTCTGCTTTGGAATTCCTCTTTGGTTGGGACACCTGAGGTAACAAACCTGAAAGGAGACCTCCCATCCCACAGATTGACGAAAAACAATTGGGAATGGGACAAATCCACAGAGAGGAAGATTCGTCCATTGCCCATGAGGCCTCCCCTCATTCCACGGACATCGTTGACACAAAATCCGGAGACCAAAGCCTGAGCAAGCGCCTCAGACTCGCTCTTTCTTCATATCCTGAAGAGTTCTTCTCATGGTTTGTAGATTGGGTCTGCCATACCTATGTCCCCAAACCTAAGCTGAGTCTGTGTTTTCAGACTTCTGTCCTCAAAGTCCTGGGCCACACACCCTCAAGGCTGGGGCCTCTGGAGCCACACATTAGGACTGTGCCTACCCCATGCATGGGAATTCTGCCCATTCCATTGTCCAAAATTGTACAAATTAGGAGAACCCTCCAAAGTCCCCGAGGCCATCCCAATATGTAGGTCTCTGTGGACAAACAAGGGCGGTGTGACACCAGCTGAGCATCTACCTCCACTCATACCATAGATGGACGTCCCCAGAGAAGGAGATGGTACCAGACAGGATCGTAGACCATAATCGGATCCATTGCTTTGGTTTACAGGCATTCTCCTCAAAAGCCTGGATTCCAATACCAGTATAGGGGGTTTCCTGAGGCACCCATCAGAAAAAATCTCGCCTCCACGAGGAAACTTGTGCATGGGACCTATGTCAAAACCTTAGGAAAATACTTCAGAGTCCCGGTGCCACCGCCCCATTCCAATGTCCTCATGGACACAAACACACATTAGGCCCCATACTCACGAACGTCCATTTCAACTCAGCCACCCCGGTTACTCCCCCAGAGCCATCCGATCTCAACTGTCTTGTTGCTAGAGGCAATTGGAATGCGAGGAGGGCTTCCCTGGCATCCATCCTTGAACGGTGCTCTGGATTCATTCCATGTGGGATGTTTTGGAGCTGCCCAACAGGTCTCAATTGTGTCGCAGAAGGAATCCTTGAAGGGGGCATCCCACAACTCCCAACGAGGGAAAACCTCCATGGCCTTGAGATTCCTCTCTGTTCATGAAGGTGCAGTCATGCACAGAAACTACAACCTGAGCCAACGTCTGATCCTCGCCGTGACTTCAGATGCATGAGATATTGGTTCAGATGTGCAGGGAGTACCTGCCTTGCCCTCGGCCTGAAGCCCAAATCTAGCTTGTGGTCTCAGACTTCTGTCCTCACACTACTGGCCCAGAAGCCCTCACGTTTGGCAATTCCGGACCCAAAATGCAGCACTCTGCCTGCCCTCTAGAAAAAATATCTTGCCTAATGAACTGCCCGGGCACCTCAAATAAGGATCAACCTATACGGCACTCGACTGTACCCAAATTATATAGTCTAACCTGAGCACTAATGCACTGTCTGACTCAACCTGAGCCCGAAATTCCTAACCATCAACCAGGCAGCTGACCGCACATTTAGCACATCAGACCTGCCATGGCCTTAGGTCATCATCTCTTCCCAACTGCGGTTTTCAGTATTCAGAACCTAGACCTTATCTCCAACCACTGCCCAGGATTGAAAATGATGCAGAAATCAGAACTCTTTCCCCATGGCAAGAGACCTTGTGATTGGCATGTTGTCCAAACTTCAGTGTAGTTTAAACCAGTGTGGCCCATGAGGCCCCGCCCATGCTCGCGGGCCACATTGGTCACAAACACACATTGTGACCCTCAGCCTGAGCCCAGTCCTCAAGGAATGCCTCTCAGTGGCTGGATGAAGAGACAGCATATGGGACCTGCCATGCCCCTAGGCCCCAAATTTTAACCATAATTTGGGTTGTCCCTTCACTCTTCCCCAGGGCTCTGCTTTGGAATTCCTCTTTGGTTGGGACACCTGAGGTAACAAACCTGAAAGGAGACCTCCCATCCCACAGATTGACGAAAAACAATTCGGACTGGGCCAAATCCACAGAGAGGAAGATTCGTCCTTGGCCCATGAGGCCTCCCCACATTCCACGGCCATCGTTGATACAAAATCCAGACACAAAAGCCTGAGCAACGCCTCAGACTCGCTCTTTCTTCATATCGTGAAGAGTTCTTCTCATGGTTTGTAGATTGGGCCTGCCATACCTACGTCCCCAAACCTAAGCTGAGTCTGTGTTTTCAGACTTCTGTCCTCAAAGTCCTGGGCCACACACCCTCCAGGCTGGGGCCCCTGGAGCCACACATTAGGACTGTGCCTACCCCATGCATGGGAATTCTGCCCCTTCCATTGTCCAAAATTGTACAAATTAGGAGAACCCTCCAAAGTCCCCGAGGCCATCCCAATATCTAGGTCTCTGTGGTCAAACAAGGGCGGTCTGACACCAGCTTAGCATCTACCTCCACTCATACTATAGATGGATGTCCCCAGAGAAGGAGATGGAACCAGAGAGGACCCTAGGCCATAATCGGATCCATTGCTTTGGTTTAAAAGCATGTCTCCTCAAAAGCCTGGATTCCAATACCAGCATTGGGGGTTTCCTGAGGCACCCATCAGAAAATATCTCGTCTCCACGAGGAAAGTTGTGCATGGGACCTATGTCAAAATCTTAGGAGAATACTTCAGAGAACCGGTGCCACCGCCCCATTCCAAGGTCCTCATGGACACAAGCACACATTAGGCCCCATGCTCAGGAAAGTCCATTTCAACTCAGCCACCCTGGTTGCTCCCGCAGAGCCATCCGATCTCAACTGTCTTGTTGCTAGGAGACAATGTGAATGTGAGGCGGGCTTCCCTGGCATCCATCCTCGAACGGTGCTCTGGAGTCATTCCATATGGGATGTTTTGGAATTGCCCAACATGTCTCAATTGTCCCGCAGAAGGAATCCTTGAAGGGGGCATCCCACAACTCCCAACGTGGGAAAAACTCCATGGCCTTTAGATTCCTCTCCGTTCATGAAGGGGCAGTCATGCAAAGAAACTTCAACCTGAGCCAACGTCTGATCCTCGCCGTGACTTCAGATGCATGAGATATTGGTTCAGATGTGCAGGGGGTACCTGCCTTGCCCTCGGCCTGAAGCCCAAGTCTAGCTTGTGTTCTCAGACTTCTGTCCTCACACTCCTGGCCCAGAAGCCCTCACGTTTGGCAATTCTGGACCCACAATGCAGCACTCTGCCTGCGATCTAGAAAAAAATATCTTGCCCAATGAGCTGCCAGGGCACCTCAAATGAGAATCAACTTACACGGCACTCGACTGTACCCAAATTATAAAGTCTAACCTGGGCACTAATGCACTGTCTGACACAACCTGAGCCCGAACCTCCTGACCAACAACCGGGCAGCTGACCGCACACTGAGCACATCAGACCCACCATGGCCTTAGGTCATCATCTCTTCCCAACTGCGGTTTTCAGGCTTCCGAACCTAGACCTTATCTCCAACCACTGCCCAGGGTTGAAAATGATGCAGAAATCAAAACTCCTTCACCGTGACAAGAGACCTTGTGATTGGCATGTTGTCCAAAGTTCAGTGTAGATGAAACCAGTGTGGCCCATGAGGCCCCGCCCATGCTCGTGAGCTACATTGGTCACAAACACACATTGTAACCCTCAGCCTGAGCCCAGTCCTCAAGTAAGGCCTCTCAGTGGCTGGATGAAGAGACAGCATATGGGGCCTGCCATGCCCCTAGGCCCCAAAATTTAACCAGAGTTTGGGTTGTCCCTTCACTCTTCCCCAGGTCTCTGCTTTGTAATTCCTCTTTGGTTGGGACACCTGAGGTAACAAACCTGAAAGGAGACCTCCCATCCCACAGATTGACGAAAAACAATTGGGACCGGTCCAAATCCACAGAGAGGAAGATTCGTCCATGGCCCATGAGGTCTCCCCACATTCCACGGCCATCGTTGACACAAAATCCAGACCAAAGCCTGAGCAAGCACCTGAGACTCGCTCTTTCTTCATGTCCTGAAGAGTTCTTCTCATGGTTTGTAGATTGGGCCTGCCATACCTACGTCCCCAAACCTAGCTGAGTCTGTATTCAGACTTCTGTCCTCAAAGTCCTGAACCACAAACCCTCCAGGCTGAGGACCCTGGAGCCACACATTAGGACTGTGTCTACCCAATGCATGGGAATTCTGCCCCTTCCATTGTCCAAAATTGTACAAATTAGGAGAACCCTCCAAAGTCCCCGAGGCCATCCCAATATCTAGGTCTCTGTGGACAAACAAAGGCGGACTGACACCAGCTTAGCATCTACCTCCACTCATATCATAGATGGATGTCCCAAGAAAAGGATATGGTACCAGACAGGACCGTAGGCCATAATCGGATCCATTTCATTTGGTTTACAGGCATGTCTCCTCAAAATCCTGGATTCCAATACCAGCATAGGGGGTTTCCTGAGGCACCCATCAGAAAAAATCTCGTCTCCACGAAAAACTTGTGCATGGGACCTATGTCAAAATCTTAGGAGAATACTTCAGAGTCCTGGTGCCACCGCCCCATTCCAAGGTCCTCATGGACACAAACACACATTAGGCCCCATGCTCAGGAAAGTCCATATCAACTCAGACACCCCGGTTGCTCCCGCAGAGCCATCCGATCTCAACTGTCTTGTAGCTAGGAGACAATTGGAATGCGAGGAGGGCTTCCCTGTCATCCATCCTCGCACGGTACTCTGGAGTCATTCCATAAGGGATGTGGTGGTGGTGCCCAACAGGTCTCAATTGTGCCGCAGAAGGAATCTTTGAAGGGGGCATCCCACAACTCCCAACGTGGGAAAATCTCCATGGCCTTGAGATTCCTCTCCGTTCATGAAGGGGCAGTCATGCACAGAAACTACAACCTGAGACAACGTCTGATCCTCTCCGTGACTTCAGATGCATGAGATATTGGTTCAGATGTGCAGGGGGTACCTGCCTTGCCCTCGGCCTGAAGCCCAAGTCTAGCTTGTGTTCTCAGACTTCTGTCCTCACACTACTGGCCCAGAAGCCCTCAAGTTTGGCAATTCCCGCCCCACAATGCAGCACTGTGCCTGCCCTCTAGAAAAAATATCTTGCCTAATGAGCTGCCCAGGCACCTCAAATGAGGATCAACCTACAGGGCACTCGACTGTACCCAAATTATATAGTCTAACCTGGGCACTAGCACTGTCTAACACAAACTGAGCCCGAATCTCCTGACCAACAACCAGGCAGCTGACCGAACACTGAGCACATCAGACCCACCATGGCCTTAGGTCATCTTCTCCTCCCAACTGCGGTTTTCAGGCTTCCGAACCTAGACTTTATCTCCAACCACTGCCCAGGGTTGAAAATGATGCAGAAATCAGAACTCCTTCCCCAAGGCAAGAGACCTTTTGATTGGCATGTTGTCCAAACTTCAGTGTACTTGAAACCAGTGTGGCCCATGAGGACCCGCCCATGCTCGCGAGCCACATTGGTCACAAACACACATTGTGACCCTCAGCCTGATCCCAGTCCTCAAGTAAGGCCTCTCAGTGGCTGGATGAAGAGACAGCATATGGGGCCTGCCATTCCCGTAGGCCCCAAATTTTAACCATAGTTTGGGTTGTCCCTTCACTCTTGCCAGGGCTCTGCTTTGGAATTCCTCTTTGATTGGGACACCTGAGGTAACAAACCTGAAAGGAGACCTCCCATCCCACAGATTGACGAAAAACAATTGGGAATGGGCCAAATCCACAGAGAGGAAGATTCGTCCATTGCCCATGAGGCCTCCCCTCATTCCACGGACATCGTTGACACAAAATCCGGAGACCAAAGCCTGAGCAACGCCTCAGACTCGCTCTTTCTTCATATCCTGAAGAGTTCTTCTCATGGTTTGTAGATTGGGTCTGCCATACCTATGTCCCCAAACCTAAGCTGAGTCTGTGTTTTCAGACTTCTGTCCTCAAAGTCCTGGGCCACACACCCTCAAGGCTGGGGCCTCTGGATCCACACATTAGGACTGTGCCTACCCCATGCATGGGAATTCTGCCCATTCCATTGTCCAAAATTGTACAAATTAAAAAAACCCTCCAAAGTCCCCGAGGCCATCCCAATATGTAGGTCTCTGTGGACAAACAATGGCGGTGTGACACCAGCTGAGCATCTACCTCCACTCATACCATAGATGGACATCCCCAGAGAAGGAGATGGTACCAGACAGGATCCTAGACCATAATCGGATCCATTGCTTTGGTTTACAGGCATTCTCCTCAAAAGCCTGGATTCCAATACCAGTATAGGGGGTTTCTGAGGCACCCATCAGAAAAAATCTCGCCTCCACGAGGAAACTTGTGCATGGGACCTATGTCAAAACCTTAGGAAAATACTTCAGAGTCCCGGTGCCACCGCCCCATTCCAAGGTCCTCATGGACACAAACACACATTAGGCCCCATACTCACGAACGTCCATTTCAACTCAGCCACCCCGGTTACTCCCGCAGAGCCATCCGATCTCAACTGTCTTGTTGCTAGAGGCAATTGGAATGCGAGGAGGGCTTCCCTGGCATCCATCCTTGAACGGTGCTCTGGAGTCATTCCATGTGGGATGTTTTGGAGCTGCCCAACAGGTCTCAATTGTGTCGCAGAAGGAATCCTTGAAGGGGGCATCCCACAACTCCCAACGAGGGAAAACCTCCATGGCCTTGAGATTCCTCTCTGTTCATGAAGGGGCAGTCATGCACAGAAACTACAACCTGAGCCAACGTCTGATCCTCGCCGTGACTTCAGATGCATGAGATATTGGTTCAGATGTGCAGGGAGTACCTGCCTTGCCCTCGGCCTGAAGCCCAAATCTAGCTTGTGGTCTCAGACTTCTGTCCTCACACTACTGGCCCAGAAGCCCTCACGTTTGGCAATTCCGGACCCAAAATGCAGCACTCTGCCTGCCCTCTAGAAAAAATATCTTGCCTAATGAACTGCCCGGGCACCTCAAATAAGGATCAACCTATACGGCACTCGACTGTACCCAAATTATATAGTCTAACCTGAGCACTAATGCACTGTCTGACTCAACCTGAGCCCGAAATTCCTGACAATCAACCAGGCAGCTGACCGCACATTTAGCACATCAGACCCGCCATGGCCTTAGGTCATCATCTCTTCCCAACAGCGGTTTTCAGTATTCAGAACCTAGACCTTATCTCCAACCACTGCCCAGGATTGAAAATGATGCAGAAATCAGAACTCTTTCCCCTGGCAAGAGACCTTGTGATTGGCATGTTGTCCAAACTTCAGTGTAGTTTAAACCAGTGTGGCCCATGAGGCCCCGCCCATGCTCGCGGGCCACATTGGTCACAAACACACATTGTCACCCTCAGCCTGAGCCCAGTCCTCAAGGAATGCCTCTCAGTGGCTGGATGAAGAGACAGCATATGGGACCTGCCATGCCCCTAGGCCCCAAATTTTAACCATAATTTGGGTTGTCCCTTCACTCTTCCCCAGGGCTCTGCTTTGGAATTCCTCTTTGGTTGGTACACCTGAGGTAACAAACCTGAAAGGAGACCTCCCATCACACAGATTGACGAAAAACTATTGGGACCGGGCCAAATCCACAGAGAGGAAGATACGTCCATGTCCCATGAGGCCTCCCCACATTCCACGGCCATTGTTGACACAAAATCCAGAGACCAAAGCCTGAGCAAGCGCCTCAGATTCGCTCTTTCTTCATATCCTGAAGAGTTCTTCTTATGGTTTGAGATTGGGCCTGCCATACCTATGTCCCCAAACCTAAGCTGAGTTTGTGTTTTCCGACTTCTGTCCTCAAATTCCTGGGCCACACACCCTCCAGGCTGGGGCCCCTGGAGCCACACATTAGGACTGTGCCTACCCCATGCATGGGAATCCTGCCCATTCCATTGTCCAAAATTGTACAAATTAGGAGAACCCTCCAATTTCCCTGAGGCCATCCCAATATGTAGGACTCTGTGGACAAACAAGGGCGGTCTGACACGTGCTGAGCATCTACCTCCACTCATACCATAGATGGACGTCCCCAGAGAAGGAGATGGAACCACAGAGGACCCTAGGCCATAATCGGATCCATTGCTTTTGTTTACAGACATGTCTCCTCAAAATCCTGGATTCCAATATCAGCATAGGGGGTTTCCTGAGGCACCCATCAGAAAAAATCTTCACCAGGAGGAAACTTTTGCATGGGACCTATGTCAAAATCTTAGGAGAATACTTCAGATTCCCGGTGCCACCGCCCCATTCCAAGGTCCTCATGGACACAAACACACATTAGGCCCCATGCTCAGGAAAGTCCATTTCAACACAGCCACCCTGGTTGCTCCCACAGAGCCATCCGATCTCAACTGTTATGTTGCTAGGAGACAAATGGAATGCGAGGCGGGCTTCCCTGGCATCCATCCTCGAACAGTCCTCTGAAGTCATTCCATATGGATAGTTTTTAAGCTGCACAACAGGTCTCAATTGTCCCGCAGAAGGAATCCTTGAAGGGGGCAAACCACAACTCCCACGTGGGAAAACCTCCTTGGCCTTGAAATTCCTCTCCGTTCATGAAGGGGCAGTCATGCACAGAAACTACAACCTGAGCCAACGTCTGATCCTCTCCGTGACTTCAGATGCATGAGATATTGGTTCAGATGTGCAAGGGGTACCTGCCTTGCCCTCGGCCTGAAGCCCAAGTCTAGCTTGTGTTCTCAGACTTCTGTCCTCACACTACTAGCCCAGAAGCCCTCAAGTTTGGTAATTCCAGACCCACAATGCAGCACTCTGCCTGCCCTTAGAAAAAATATCTTGCCTATTGAGCTGCCCAGTCACCTCAAATGAGGATCAATATACACGGCACTCGACTGTACCCAAATTATATAGCCTAACCTGGGCACTAATGCACTGTCTGACACAACCTGAGCCCGAAACTCCTGACCAACAAACAGGCAGCTGACCGCACACTGAGCACATCAGACCCACCATGGCCTTAGGTCATCATCTCTTCCCAACTGCGGTTTTCAGGCTTCCGAACCTAGACCTTATCTCCAAACACTGCCCAGGGTTGAAAATGATGCAGAAAGCAGAACTCCTTCCCCATGGCAACAGACCTTGTGATTGGCATGTTGTCCAAAGTTCAGTGTAGTTGAAACCAGTGTGGCCCATGAGTCCCTGCCCATGGTCGCGGTCCACATTGGTCACAAACACACATTGTGACCCTCAGCCTGAGCCCAGTCCTCAAGTTGGCCTCTTAGTGGCTGGATGAAGAGACAGCCTATGGGGCCTGCCATGCCCGTAGGCCCCAAATTTTAACCATAGTTTGGGTTGTCCCTTCACTCTTCCCCAGGGCTCTGCTTTGGAATTCCTCTTTGGTTGGGACACCTGAGGTAACAAACCTGAAAGGAGACCTCCCATCCCACAGAGTGACGAAAAACAATTGGGACCGGGCCAAATCCACAGAGAAGAAGATTCGTCCATGGCCCATGAGGCTTCCCCACAATCCACGGCCATCTTTGACACAAAATCCAGAGACCAAAACCTTAGCAAGCGCCTCAGACTCGCTCTTTCTTCATATCCTGAAGAGTTCTTCTCATGGTTTGTAGATTGGGCCTGCCATACCTACGTCCCCAAACCTAAGCTGAGTTTGTGTTTTCAGACTTCTGTCCTCAAAGTCCTGGGCCACACACCCTCCAGGCTGGGGCCCCTGGAGCCACACATTAGGACTGTGCCTACCCCATTCATGGGAATTCTTCCCATTCCATTGTCCAAAATCGTACAAATTAGGAGAACCCTCCAAAGTCCCCGAGGCCATCCCAATATGTAGGTTTCTGTGGACAAACAAGGGGGGGTCTGACACCAGCTGAGCATCTACCTCCACTCAGACCATAGATGGATGTCCCCAGAGAAGGAGATGGAACCTGACAGGACCCTAGGCCATAATCGGATCCATTGCTTTGGTTTACAGACCTGTCTCCTCAAAATCCTGGATACCAATACCAGCTTAGGAGGTTTCCTGAGGCACCCATCAGAAAAAATCTCGTCTCCACGAGGAGACTTGTGCATGGGACCTATGTCAAAACCTTAGGAGAATACTTCAGAGTCCCAGTGCCACCGCCCCCTTCCAAGGTCCTCATGGACACAAACACACATTAGGCCCCATGCTCAGGAAAGTCCATTTCAACTCAGCCACCCCGGTTGCTCCCGCAGAGCCATCCGATCTCAACTGTCTTGTTGCTAGGAGACATTTGGAATGCGAGGCGGGCTTCCCCGGCATCCATCCTCGAACGGTGCTCTAGAGTCATTCCATATGGGATGTTTTGGAGCTGCCCAACAGGTCTCAATTGTCCCGCAAAAGGAATCCTTGAAGGGGGCATCCCACAACTCCCAACGTGGGCAAACTTCCATGGCCTTGAGATTCCGCTCCATTCATGAAGGGGGAGTCATGCACAGAAACTCCAACCAGAGCCAACGCCTGATCACGCCGTGACTTCTGATGCATGAGATATCGTTTCAGATGTGCAGGGGGTACCTGCCTTGCCCTCGGCCTGAAGCCCAAGTCTAGCTTGTGTTCTCAGACTTCTGTCCTCACACTCCTGGCCCAGAGGCCCTCAAGTTTGGCAATTCAGGACCCACAATGCAGCACTCTGCCTGACCTCTAGAAAAATATCGTGCCTAATAAGCTGCCCAGGCTCCTCAAATGCGGAACAACCTACAGGCACTCGACTGTACCCAAATTATACAGTCTAAACTGGGCACTAATGCACTGAATAACACAAAAAGAGCCCGAACTTCCTGACCAACACCAAGGCAGGTGACCGCACCTTGAGCACAACAAACCTGCCATCGCCTTAGGTCGTCATCTCTTCCCAATTGCTTTTCAGGCTTCAGAACCTAGACCTTATCTCCAACCACTGCCCAGGGTTGAAAATGATGCAGAAATCAGAACTCCTTCCCCATGGCAAGAATCCTTATGATTGGCATGTTGTCCTAAGTTCAGTGTAGTTGAAACCAGTGTGGCCCATGAGGCCCCGCCCATGCTCGCGGGCCACATTGGTCACAAACACACATTGTGACCCTCAGCCTGAACACAGGACTCTCAGTGGCTCGATGAAGAGACAGCATATTTGGCCAGTCATGCCCCTTGGCCCCAATTTTTAACCATATTTTGGGTTGTCCCTTCACTCTTCCCCAGGGCTCTGCTTTGGAATTCCTCTTTGGTTGGGACACCTGAGGTAACAAACCTGAAAGGAGACCTCCCATCCCACAGATTGACGAAAAACAATTGGGACCGGGCCAAATCCACAGAGAAGAAGATTCGTCCATGGCCCATGAGGCCTCCCCACAATCCACGGCCTTCTTTGACACACAATCCAGAGACCATACACTGAGCAAGCGCCTCAGACTCGCTCTTTCTTCATATCCTGAAGAGTTCTTCTCATGGTTTGTAGATTGGGCCTGCCATACCTACGTCCCAAAACCTAAGCTGAGTTTGTGTTTTCAGACTTCTGTCCTCAAAGTCCTGGGCCACACACCATCCAGACTGGGGCCCCTGAAGCCACCCATTAGGATTGTGCCTACCCAATGAATAGGAATTCTGCCCATTCATTGTCCAAAATCGTACAAATTAGGATAACCCTCCAAAGTCCCCGAGGCCATCCCTATAGTGTACGTTTCCCGGGACAAACAAGGGCGGTCTGACACCAGGTGAGCATCTACATCCACTCATACCATAGATGGATGTCCCCAGAGAAGGAGATGGAAACAGACAGGACCCTAGGCCAAAATCGGATCTATTGCTTTGGTTTACAGGCATGTCTCCTCAAATGCCTGGATTCGAAGACCAGCATAGGGGGTTTCCTGAGGCACCCATCAGAACAAATCTCGTCTCCACAAGGAAACTGTGCATGGGACCTATGTCAAAAGCTTAGGAGAATACTTCAGGGTCCCGGTGCCACCGCCCCATTCCAAGGCCCTCATGGACAAAAACACACATTAGGCCCCATCCTCTGGAAAGTCCATTTCAACTCAGCCACCCCGATTGATCCCGCAGAGCCATCCTATCTCAACTGTCTTGTTGCTAGGAGACAATTGGAATGCGAGGCAGGCTTACCTGGCATCCATCCTCGAACGGTGCTCTGGAGTCATTCCATATGGGCTGTTTTGCAGCTGCCTAACAATTCTCAATTGTCCCGCAGAAGGAATGCTTGAAGGGGGCATCCCACAACTCCCAACGTGGGAAAACCTCCATGGCCTTGAGATTCCGCTCCGTTCATGAAGGGGCAGTCATGCACAGAAACTCCAACCAGAGCTTACGTCTGATCCTCGCCGTGACTTCTGATGCATGAGATATCGTTTCAGATTTGCAGGGGGTACCTGCCGTGCCCTCGGCCTGAAGCCCAAGTTTAGCTTGTGTTCTCAGACTTCTGTCCTCACACTCCTGGCCCAGAAGCCCTCAAGTTTGGCAATTCCGGACCCACAATGCAGCACTCTGCCTGCCCTCTAGAAAAATATCTTGCCTAATGAGCTGCCCAGGCTCCTCATTGCGGAACACCATACACTGAACTCGACTGCATCCAAATTATACAGTCTAACCTGGGCACTAATGCACTGTGTGACACAACCTGAGCCCAAACTTCCTGACCAACACCCAGGCAGCTGACCGCATACTGCGCACATCAGACCTGCCATGGCCTTAGGTCGTCATCTCTTCCCAAAGGCGGTTTTCAGGCTTCCGAACCTAGACCTTATCTCCAACCACTGCCCAGGGTTGAAAATGATGCAGAAATAAGAACTCCATCCCCATGGCAAGAAACCTTATGATTGGCATGTTGTCCAAAGTTCAGTGTACTTGAAACCAGATTGGCCCATGAGGCCCCGCCCATGCTCGCAGGCCACATTGGTCATAAACACAAATTGTGACCCTCGGCCTGAGCCCAGTCCTCAAGTAAGGCCTCTTAGTGGCTGGATGAAGAGACAGCATATTGGGCCTGCCATGACCTTAGGCCTCAATTTTTAAACATATTTTGTGTTGTCCCTTCAATCTTAAGGGTTCTGCTTTGGAATTCTTCTTTGGTTGGAACACCAGAGGAAATAGAACTGAAAGAACACCTCCCATCCCACAGATTGACGAAAAACAATTGGGACCGGGCAAAATACACAGAGACAAAGATTCGTCCATGGCCCTTGAAGCCTCACCACATACCACAGCCATCATTGATACAAAATCCAGAGACAAAAGCCTGAGCAAGTGCCTCAGACTCGCTCTTTCTTCATATCCTGAAGAGTTCTTCTCATGGTTTGTAGATTGGGCCTGCCATACCTACGTCCCCAAAACCTAAGTTGAGTTTGTGTATTCAGACTTCTGTCCTCAAAGTCCTGGGCCACACACCATCCAGGCTGGGGCCCCTGAATCCAGACGTTAGGACTTTTCCTACCCAATGCATAGGAAACCTGCCCATCCATTGTCCAAAATCGTACAAATTAGGAGAAAGCTCCAAATTCCCTGAGGCCATACCAATAGTGTAGGTCTCCCGGGTCAAACAAGGGCGGTCTGACACCAACAGAGCATCTACCTCCACATACCATAGATGGATGTCCCCAGAGAAGAAGATGGAACCAGACAGGACCGTAGGCCATAATCGGATCCATTGATTTGGTTTACAGGCATGTCTCCTCAAAAGCCTGGATTCCAAGACCAGCATAGGGGGTTTCGTGAGACACACATCAGAACAAATCTCGGCTCCACAAGGAAACTTGTGCTGGGAGCTATGTCAAAAGCTTAGGAGAATACTTCGGGGTCCCGGTGCCACCGCCCCATTCCAAGGCCCTCATGAACACAAACACACATTAAGCCCCATCCTCAAGAAAATCCATTTTAACTCAGCCACCGCGGTTACTCCCGCTGAGATTCCGATCTCAACTGTCTTGTTGCTAGGAGACAATTGGAATGCGAGCCGGGCTTCCCTGGCATCCATCCTCGAACGGTGCTCTGGATTCATTCCATATGGGATGTCCTGGAGCTGCCAAACAGATCTCAATTGTGCCTCAGAAGGAATCCTTGAAGGGGGCATCCCACAACTCCCAACATGGGAAAACCTCCATGTCCTTGAGATTCCCCTCCGTTCATGAAGGGGCAGTCATGCACAGAAACTCTAAGCTGAGCCAACGTCTGATCCTCGCCGTGACTTCAGATTCATGAGATGTAATTCAGATGTGCAGGGGGTACCTGCCGTGCCCTCGGCCTGAAGCCAATGTCTAGCTTGTGTTCTCAGACTTATGTCCTCACACTCGTGGCCCAGAAGCCCTCACGTTTGGCAATTCCGGACACACAATGCAGCACCCTGCCTGCCCTCTAGAAAAATATCTTGCCTAATGATCTGCCCAGGCACCTCAAAGGCGGAAAACCTACACGGCACTCAACTGTACCCAAATTATACAGTCTAACCTGGGCACTAATGCACTGTCTGACACAACCTGAGCTCGAACTTTCTGACCAACACCCAGGCAGCTGACCGCACACTGAGCACATCAGACCCGCCATGGACTTAGGTCGCCATCTCTTCCCAACGGTAATTTTCAGACATTACAACCTAGACCTTATCTCCAACCACTGCCCAGGGTTGAAAATGATGCAGAAATCAGAACTCATTCCCCATGGCAAGAATCCTTATGATTGGCATGTTGTCCAAAGTTCAGTGTAGTTGAAACCATTGTGGCCCATGCTCGCGGGGCACATTGGTCACAAACACACATTTTAACCCTCAGCCTGAACCCAGTCCTCAAGTAAGGCCTCTCAGTGGCTAGAAAAGAGACAGCTATTGGGACTGCATGCACCTAGGCCCCAATTTTTAACCAAGTTTGGGTTGTCCCTTCACTCTTCCCCGGGGCTCTCCCTTGGAATTCCTCTTAGTTGGGAACCCTGACGTAACAAACCTGAAAGGAGATCTCACATCCCACAGATTGACGAAAAACAATTTGGACTGGGCCATATCCACAGAGAGGAAGTTTCGTTCATGGCCCATGAGGCCTCCCCACATTCCACGGCCATCGTTGATACAAAATCCAGAGACAAAATCCTGAGCAAGCGCCTCAGACTCGCTCTTTCTTCATATCCTTAAGAGTTCTTCTCATGGTTTGTGATTGGGCCTGCCATACCTACGTCCCCAAACCTAAGCTGAGTTTGTGTTTTCAGACTTCTGTCCTCAAAGTCCTGGGCCACACACCCTCCAGGCTGAGGACCCTGGAGCCACACATTAGGACTGTGTCTACCCAATGCATGGGAATTCTGCCCCTTCCATTGTCCAAAATTGTACAAATTAGGAGAACCCTCCAAAGTCCCCGAGGCCATCCCAATATCTAGGTCTCTGTGGACAAACAAAGGCGGACTGACACCAGCTTAGCATCTACCTCCACTCATATCATAGATGGATGTCCCAAGAAAAGGATATGGTACCAGACAGGACCGTAGGCCATAATCGGATCCATTTCATTTGGTTTACAGGCATGTCTCCTCAAAATCCTGGATTCCAATACCAGCATAGGGGGTTTCCTGAGGCACCCATCAGAAAAAATCTCGTCTCCACGAAAAACTTGTGCATGGGACCTATGTCAAAATCTTAGGAGAATACTTCAGAGTCCTGGTGCCACCGCCCCATTCCAAGGTCCTCATGGACACAAACACACATTAGGCCCCATGCTCAGGAAAGTCCATATCAACTCAGACACCCCGGTTGCTCCCGCAGAGCCATCCGATCTCAACTGTCTTGTAGCTAGGAGACAATTGGAATGCGAGGAGGGCTTCCCTGTCATCCATCCTCGCACGGTACTCTGGAGTCATTCCATAAGGGATGTGGTGGTGGTGCCCAACAGGTCTCAATTGTGCCGCAGAAGGAATCTTTGAAGGGGGCATCCCACAACTCCCAACGTGGGAAAATCTCCATGGCCTTGAGATTCCTCTCCGTTCATGAAGGGGCAGTCATGCACAGAAACTACAACCTGAGACAACGTCTGATCCTCTCCGTGACTTCAGATGCATGAGATATTGGTTCAGATGTGCAGGGGGTACCTGCCTTGCCCTCGGCCTGAAGCCCAAGTCTAGCTTGTGTTCTCAGACTTCTGTCCTCACACTACTGGCCCAGAAGCCCTCAAGTTTGGCAATTCCCGCCCCACAATGCAGCACTGTGCCTGCCCTCTAGAAAAAATATCTTGCCTAATGAGCTGCCCAGGCACCTCAAATGAGGATCAACCTACAGGGCACTCGACTGTACCCAAATTATATAGTCTAACCTGGGCACTAGCACTGTCTAACACAAACTGAGCCCGAATCTCCTGACCAACAACCAGGCAGCTGACCGAACACTGAGCACATCAGACCCACCATGGCCTTAGGTCATCTTCTCCTCCCAACTGCGGTTTTCAGGCTTCCGAACCTAGACTTTATCTCCAACCACTGCCCAGGGTTGAAAATGATGCAGAAATCAGAACTCCTTCCCCAAGGCAAGAGACCTTTTGATTGGCATGTTGTCCAAACTTCAGTGTACTTGAAACCAGTGTGGCCCATGAGGACCCGCCCATGCTCGCGAGCCACATTGGTCACAAACACACATTGTGACCCTCAGCCTGATCCCAGTCCTCAAGTAAGGCCTCTCAGTGGCTGGATGAAGAGACAGCATATGGGGCCTGCCATTCCCGTAGGCCCCAAATTTTAACCATAGTTTGGGTTGTCCCTTCACTCTTGCCAGGGCTCTGCTTTGGAATTCCTCTTTGATTGGGACACCTGAGGTAACAAACCTGAAAGGAGACCTCCCATCCCACAGATTGACGAAAAACAATTGGGAATGGGCCAAATCCACAGAGAGGAAGATTCGTCCATTGCCCATGAGGCCTCCCCTCATTCCACGGACATCGTTGACACAAAATCCGGAGACCAAAGCCTGAGCAACGCCTCAGACTCGCTCTTTCTTCATATCCTGAAGAGTTCTTCTCATGGTTTGTAGATTGGGTCTGCCATACCTATGTCCCCAAACCTAAGCTGAGTCTGTGTTTTCAGACTTCTGTCCTCAAAGTCCTGGGCCACACACCCTCAAGGCTGGGGCCTCTGGATCCACACATTAGGACTGTGCCTACCCCATGCATGGGAATTCTGCCCATTCCATTGTCCAAAATTGTACAAATTAAAAAAACCCTCCAAAGTCCCCGAGGCCATCCCAATATGTAGGTCTCTGTGGACAAACAATGGCGGTGTGACACCAGCTGAGCATCTACCTCCACTCATACCATAGATGGACATCCCCAGAGAAGGAGATGGTACCAGACAGGATCCTAGACCATAATCGGATCCATTGCTTTGGTTTACAGGCATTCTCCTCAAAAGCCTGGATTCCAATACCAGTATAGGGGGTTTCTGAGGCACCCATCAGAAAAAATCTCGCCTCCACGAGGAAACTTGTGCATGGGACCTATGTCAAAACCTTAGGAAAATACTTCAGAGTCCCGGTGCCACCGCCCCATTCCAAGGTCCTCATGGACACAAACACACATTAGGCCCCATACTCACGAACGTCCATTTCAACTCAGCCACCCCGGTTACTCCCGCAGAGCCATCCGATCTCAACTGTCTTGTTGCTAGAGGCAATTGGAATGCGAGGAGGGCTTCCCTGGCATCCATCCTTGAACGGTGCTCTGGAGTCATTCCATGTGGGATGTTTTGGAGCTGCCCAACAGGTCTCAATTGTGTCGCAGAAGGAATCCTTGAAGGGGGCATCCCACAACTCCCAACGAGGGAAAACCTCCATGGCCTTGAGATTCCTCTCTGTTCATGAAGGGGCAGTCATGCACAGAAACTACAACCTGAGCCAACGTCTGATCCTCGCCGTGACTTCAGATGCATGAGATATTGGTTCAGATGTGCAGGGAGTACCTGCCTTGCCCTCGGCCTGAAGCCCAAATCTAGCTTGTGGTCTCAGACTTCTGTCCTCACACTACTGGCCCAGAAGCCCTCACGTTTGGCAATTCCGGACCCAAAATGCAGCACTCTGCCTGCCCTCTAGAAAAAATATCTTGCCTAATGAACTGCCCGGGCACCTCAAATAAGGATCAACCTATACGGCACTCGACTGTACCCAAATTATATAGTCTAACCTGAGCACTAATGCACTGTCTGACTCAACCTGAGCCCGAAATTCCTGACAATCAACCAGGCAGCTGACCGCACATTTAGCACATCAGACCCGCCATGGCCTTAGGTCATCATCTCTTCCCAACAGCGGTTTTCAGTATTCAGAACCTAGACCTTATCTCCAACCACTGCCCAGGATTGAAAATGATGCAGAAATCAGAACTCTTTCCCCTGGCAAGAGACCTTGTGATTGGCATGTTGTCCAAACTTCAGTGTAGTTTAAACCAGTGTGGCCCATGAGGCCCCGCCCATGCTCGCGGGCCACATTGGTCACAAACACACATTGTCACCCTCAGCCTGAGCCCAGTCCTCAAGGAATGCCTCTCAGTGGCTGGATGAAGAGACAGCATATGGGACCTGCCATGCCCCTAGGCCCCAAATTTTAACCATAATTTGGGTTGTCCCTTCACTCTTCCCCAGGGCTCTGCTTTGGAATTCCTCTTTGGTTGGTACACCTGAGGTAACAAACCTGAAAGGAGACCTCCCATCACACAGATTGACGAAAAACTATTGGGACCGGGCCAAATCCACAGAGAGGAAGATACGTCCATGTCCCATGAGGCCTCCCCACATTCCACGGCCATTGTTGACACAAAATCCAGAGACCAAAGCCTGAGCAAGCGCCTCAGATTCGCTCTTTCTTCATATCCTGAAGAGTTCTTCTTATGGTTTGAGATTGGGCCTGCCATACCTATGTCCCCAAACCTAAGCTGAGTTTGTGTTTTCCGACTTCTGTCCTCAAATTCCTGGGCCACACACCCTCCAGGCTGGGGCCCCTGGAGCCACACATTAGGACTGTGCCTACCCCATGCATGGGAATCCTGCCCATTCCATTGTCCAAAATTGTACAAATTAGGAGAACCCTCCAATTTCCCTGAGGCCATCCCAATATGTAGGACTCTGTGGACAAACAAGGGCGGTCTGACACGTGCTGAGCATCTACCTCCACTCATACCATAGATGGACGTCCCCAGAGAAGGAGATGGAACCACAGAGGACCCTAGGCCATAATCGGATCCATTGCTTTTGTTTACAGACATGTCTCCTCAAAATCCTGGATTCCAATATCAGCATAGGGGGTTTCCTGAGGCACCCATCAGAAAAAATCTTCACCAGGAGGAAACTTTTGCATGGGACCTATGTCAAAATCTTAGGAGAATACTTCAGATTCCCGGTGCCACCGCCCCATTCCAAGGTCCTCATGGACACAAACACACATTAGGCCCCATGCTCAGGAAAGTCCATTTCAACACAGCCACCCTGGTTGCTCCCACAGAGCCATCCGATCTCAACTGTTATGTTGCTAGGAGACAAATGGAATGCGAGGCGGGCTTCCCTGGCATCCATCCTCGAACAGTCCTCTGAAGTCATTCCATATGGATAGTTTTTAAGCTGCACAACAGGTCTCAATTGTCCCGCAGAAGGAATCCTTGAAGGGGGCAAACCACAACTCCCACGTGGGAAAACCTCCTTGGCCTTGAAATTCCTCTCCGTTCATGAAGGGGCAGTCATGCACAGAAACTACAACCTGAGCCAACGTCTGATCCTCTCCGTGACTTCAGATGCATGAGATATTGGTTCAGATGTGCAAGGGGTACCTGCCTTGCCCTCGGCCTGAAGCCCAAGTCTAGCTTGTGTTCTCAGACTTCTGTCCTCACACTACTAGCCCAGAAGCCCTCAAGTTTGGTAATTCCAGACCCACAATGCAGCACTCTGCCTGCCCTTAGAAAAAATATCTTGCCTATTGAGCTGCCCAGTCACCTCAAATGAGGATCAATATACACGGCACTCGACTGTACCCAAATTATATAGCCTAACCTGGGCACTAATGCACTGTCTGACACAACCTGAGCCCGAAACTCCTGACCAACAAACAGGCAGCTGACCGCACACTGAGCACATCAGACCCACCATGGCCTTAGGTCATCATCTCTTCCCAACTGCGGTTTTCAGGCTTCCGAACCTAGACCTTATCTCCAAACACTGCCCAGGGTTGAAAATGATGCAGAAAGCAGAACTCCTTCCCCATGGCAACAGACCTTGTGATTGGCATGTTGTCCAAAGTTCAGTGTAGTTGAAACCAGTGTGGCCCATGAGTCCCTGCCCATGGTCGCGGTCCACATTGGTCACAAACACACATTGTGACCCTCAGCCTGAGCCCAGTCCTCAAGTTGGCCTCTTAGTGGCTGGATGAAGAGACAGCCTATGGGGCCTGCCATGCCCGTAGGCCCCAAATTTTAACCATAGTTTGGGTTGTCCCTTCACTCTTCCCCAGGGCTCTGCTTTGGAATTCCTCTTTGGTTGGGACACCTGAGGTAACAAACCTGAAAGGAGACCTCCCATCCCACAGAGTGACGAAAAACAATTGGGACCGGGCCAAATCCACAGAGAAGAAGATTCGTCCATGGCCCATGAGGCTTCCCCACAATCCACGGCCATCTTTGACACAAAATCCAGAGACCAAAACCTTAGCAAGCGCCTCAGACTCGCTCTTTCTTCATATCCTGAAGAGTTCTTCTCATGGTTTGTAGATTGGGCCTGCCATACCTACGTCCCCAAACCTAAGCTGAGTTTGTGTTTTCAGACTTCTGTCCTCAAAGTCCTGGGCCACACACCCTCCAGGCTGGGGCCCCTGGAGCCACACATTAGGACTGTGCCTACCCCATTCATGGGAATTCTTCCCATTCCATTGTCCAAAATCGTACAAATTAGGAGAACCCTCCAAAGTCCCCGAGGCCATCCCAATATGTAGGTTTCTGTGGACAAACAAGGGGGGGTCTGACACCAGCTGAGCATCTACCTCCACTCAGACCATAGATGGATGTCCCCAGAGAAGGAGATGGAACCTGACAGGACCCTAGGCCATAATCGGATCCATTGCTTTGGTTTACAGACCTGTCTCCTCAAAATCCTGGATACCAATACCAGCTTAGGAGGTTTCCTGAGGCACCCATCAGAAAAAATCTCGTCTCCACGAGGAGACTTGTGCATGGGACCTATGTCAAAACCTTAGGAGAATACTTCAGAGTCCCAGTGCCACCGCCCCCTTCCAAGGTCCTCATGGACACAAACACACATTAGGCCCCATGCTCAGGAAAGTCCATTTCAACTCAGCCACCCCGGTTGCTCCCGCAGAGCCATCCGATCTCAACTGTCTTGTTGCTAGGAGACATTTGGAATGCGAGGCGGGCTTCCCCGGCATCCATCCTCGAACGGTGCTCTAGAGTCATTCCATATGGGATGTTTTGGAGCTGCCCAACAGGTCTCAATTGTCCCGCAAAAGGAATCCTTGAAGGGGGCATCCCACAACTCCCAACGTGGGCAAACTTCCATGGCCTTGAGATTCCGCTCCATTCATGAAGGGGGAGTCATGCACAGAAACTCCAACCAGAGCCAACGCCTGATCACGCCGTGACTTCTGATGCATGAGATATCGTTTCAGATGTGCAGGGGGTACCTGCCTTGCCCTCGGCCTGAAGCCCAAGTCTAGCTTGTGTTCTCAGACTTCTGTCCTCACACTCCTGGCCCAGAGGCCCTCAAGTTTGGCAATTCAGGACCCACAATGCAGCACTCTGCCTGACCTCTAGAAAAATATCGTGCCTAATAAGCTGCCCAGGCTCCTCAAATGCGGAACAACCTACAGGCACTCGACTGTACCCAAATTATACAGTCTAAACTGGGCACTAATGCACTGAATAACACAAAAAGAGCCCGAACTTCCTGACCAACACCAAGGCAGGTGACCGCACCTTGAGCACAACAAACCTGCCATCGCCTTAGGTCGTCATCTCTTCCCAATTGCTTTTCAGGCTTCAGAACCTAGACCTTATCTCCAACCACTGCCCAGGGTTGAAAATGATGCAGAAATCAGAACTCCTTCCCCATGGCAAGAATCCTTATGATTGGCATGTTGTCCTAAGTTCAGTGTAGTTGAAACCAGTGTGGCCCATGAGGCCCCGCCCATGCTCGCGGGCCACATTGGTCACAAACACACATTGTGACCCTCAGCCTGAACACAGGACTCTCAGTGGCTCGATGAAGAGACAGCATATTTGGCCAGTCATGCCCCTTGGCCCCAATTTTTAACCATATTTTGGGTTGTCCCTTCACTCTTCCCCAGGGCTCTGCTTTGGAATTCCTCTTTGGTTGGGACACCTGAGGTAACAAACCTGAAAGGAGACCTCCCATCCCACAGATTGACGAAAAACAATTGGGACCGGGCCAAATCCACAGAGAAGAAGATTCGTCCATGGCCCATGAGGCCTCCCCACAATCCACGGCCTTCTTTGACACACAATCCAGAGACCATACACTGAGCAAGCGCCTCAGACTCGCTCTTTCTTCATATCCTGAAGAGTTCTTCTCATGGTTTGTAGATTGGGCCTGCCATACCTACGTCCCAAAACCTAAGCTGAGTTTGTGTTTTCAGACTTCTGTCCTCAAAGTCCTGGGCCACACACCATCCAGACTGGGGCCCCTGAAGCCACCCATTAGGATTGTGCCTACCCAATGAATAGGAATTCTGCCCATTCATTGTCCAAAATCGTACAAATTAGGATAACCCTCCAAAGTCCCCGAGGCCATCCCTATAGTGTACGTTTCCCGGGACAAACAAGGGCGGTCTGACACCAGGTGAGCATCTACATCCACTCATACCATAGATGGATGTCCCCAGAGAAGGAGATGGAAACAGACAGGACCCTAGGCCAAAATCGGATCTATTGCTTTGGTTTACAGGCATGTCTCCTCAAATGCCTGGATTCGAAGACCAGCATAGGGGGTTTCCTGAGGCACCCATCAGAACAAATCTCGTCTCCACAAGGAAACTGTGCATGGGACCTATGTCAAAAGCTTAGGAGAATACTTCAGGGTCCCGGTGCCACCGCCCCATTCCAAGGCCCTCATGGACAAAAACACACATTAGGCCCCATCCTCTGGAAAGTCCATTTCAACTCAGCCACCCCGATTGATCCCGCAGAGCCATCCTATCTCAACTGTCTTGTTGCTAGGAGACAATTGGAATGCGAGGCAGGCTTACCTGGCATCCATCCTCGAACGGTGCTCTGGAGTCATTCCATATGGGCTGTTTTGCAGCTGCCTAACAATTCTCAATTGTCCCGCAGAAGGAATGCTTGAAGGGGGCATCCCACAACTCCCAACGTGGGAAAACCTCCATGGCCTTGAGATTCCGCTCCGTTCATGAAGGGGCAGTCATGCACAGAAACTCCAACCAGAGCTTACGTCTGATCCTCGCCGTGACTTCTGATGCATGAGATATCGTTTCAGATTTGCAGGGGGTACCTGCCGTGCCCTCGGCCTGAAGCCCAAGTTTAGCTTGTGTTCTCAGACTTCTGTCCTCACACTCCTGGCCCAGAAGCCCTCAAGTTTGGCAATTCCGGACCCACAATGCAGCACTCTGCCTGCCCTCTAGAAAAATATCTTGCCTAATGAGCTGCCCAGGCTCCTCATTGCGGAACACCATACACTGAACTCGACTGCATCCAAATTATACAGTCTAACCTGGGCACTAATGCACTGTGTGACACAACCTGAGCCCAAACTTCCTGACCAACACCCAGGCAGCTGACCGCATACTGCGCACATCAGACCTGCCATGGCCTTAGGTCGTCATCTCTTCCCAAAGGCGGTTTTCAGGCTTCCGAACCTAGACCTTATCTCCAACCACTGCCCAGGGTTGAAAATGATGCAGAAATAAGAACTCCATCCCCATGGCAAGAAACCTTATGATTGGCATGTTGTCCAAAGTTCAGTGTACTTGAAACCAGATTGGCCCATGAGGCCCCGCCCATGCTCGCAGGCCACATTGGTCATAAACACAAATTGTGACCCTCGGCCTGAGCCCAGTCCTCAAGTAAGGCCTCTTAGTGGCTGGATGAAGAGACAGCATATTGGGCCTGCCATGACCTTAGGCCTCAATTTTTAAACATATTTTGTGTTGTCCCTTCAATCTTAAGGGTTCTGCTTTGGAATTCTTCTTTGGTTGGAACACCAGAGGAAATAGAACTGAAAGAACACCTCCCATCCCACAGATTGACGAAAAACAATTGGGACCGGGCAAAATACACAGAGACAAAGATTCGTCCATGGCCCTTGAAGCCTCACCACATACCACAGCCATCATTGATACAAAATCCAGAGACAAAAGCCTGAGCAAGTGCCTCAGACTCGCTCTTTCTTCATATCCTGAAGAGTTCTTCTCATGGTTTGTAGATTGGGCCTGCCATACCTACGTCCCCAAAACCTAAGTTGAGTTTGTGTATTCAGACTTCTGTCCTCAAAGTCCTGGGCCACACACCATCCAGGCTGGGGCCCCTGAATCCAGACGTTAGGACTTTTCCTACCCAATGCATAGGAAACCTGCCCATCCATTGTCCAAAATCGTACAAATTAGGAGAAAGCTCCAAATTCCCTGAGGCCATACCAATAGTGTAGGTCTCCCGGGTCAAACAAGGGCGGTCTGACACCAACAGAGCATCTACCTCCACATACCATAGATGGATGTCCCCAGAGAAGAAGATGGAACCAGACAGGACCGTAGGCCATAATCGGATCCATTGATTTGGTTTACAGGCATGTCTCCTCAAAAGCCTGGATTCCAAGACCAGCATAGGGGGTTTCGTGAGACACACATCAGAACAAATCTCGGCTCCACAAGGAAACTTGTGCTGGGAGCTATGTCAAAAGCTTAGGAGAATACTTCGGGGTCCCGGTGCCACCGCCCCATTCCAAGGCCCTCATGAACACAAACACACATTAAGCCCCATCCTCAAGAAAATCCATTTTAACTCAGCCACCGCGGTTACTCCCGCTGAGATTCCGATCTCAACTGTCTTGTTGCTAGGAGACAATTGGAATGCGAGCCGGGCTTCCCTGGCATCCATCCTCGAACGGTGCTCTGGATTCATTCCATATGGGATGTCCTGGAGCTGCCAAACAGATCTCAATTGTGCCTCAGAAGGAATCCTT
The DNA here is from genome assembly GCF_964662115.1 of Mustela nivalis. Classification (NCBI taxonomy): domain Eukaryota; kingdom Metazoa; phylum Chordata; class Mammalia; order Carnivora; family Mustelidae; genus Mustela; species Mustela nivalis. The sequence goes on along the minus strand of NW_028134899.1, from coordinate 62,076 downwards.
GAAGGGGGCATCCCACAACTCCCAACATGGGAAAACCTCCATGTCCTTGAGATTCCCCTCCGTTCATGAAGGGGCAGTCATGCACAGAAACTCTAAGCTGAGCCAACGTCTGATCCTCGCCGTGACTTCAGATTCATGAGATGTAATTCAGATGTGCAGGGGGTACCTGCCGTGCCCTCGGCCTGAAGCCAATGTCTAGCTTGTGTTCTCAGACTTATGTCCTCACACTCGTGGCCCAGAAGCCCTCACGTTTGGCAATTCCGGACACACAATGCAGCACCCTGCCTGCCCTCTAGAAAAATATCTTGCCTAATGATCTGCCCAGGCACCTCAAAGGCGGAAAACCTACACGGCACTCAACTGTACCCAAATTATACAGTCTAACCTGGGCACTAATGCACTGTCTGACACAACCTGAGCTCGAACTTTCTGACCAACACCCAGGCAGCTGACCGCACACTGAGCACATCAGACCCGCCATGGACTTAGGTCGCCATCTCTTCCCAACGGTAATTTTCAGACATTACAACCTAGACCTTATCTCCAACCACTGCCCAGGGTTGAAAATGATGCAGAAATCAGAACTCATTCCCCATGGCAAGAATCCTTATGATTGGCATGTTGTCCAAAGTTCAGTGTAGTTGAAACCATTGTGGCCCATGCTCGCGGGGCACATTGGTCACAAACACACATTTTAACCCTCAGCCTGAACCCAGTCCTCAAGTAAGGCCTCTCAGTGGCTAGAAAAGAGACAGCTATTGGGACTGCATGCACCTAGGCCCCAATTTTTAACCAAGTTTGGGTTGTCCCTTCACTCTTCCCCGGGGCTCTCCCTTGGAATTCCTCTTAGTTGGGAACCCTGACGTAACAAACCTGAAAGGAGATCTCACATCCCACAGATTGACGAAAAACAATTTGGACTGGGCCATATCCACAGAGAGGAAGTTTCGTTCATGGCCCATGAGGCCTCCCCACATTCCACGGCCATCGTTGATACAAAATCCAGAGACAAAATCCTGAGCAAGCGCCTCAGACTCGCTCTTTCTTCATATCCTTAAGAGTTCTTCTCATGGTTTGTGATTGGGCCTGCCATACCTACGTCCCCAAACCTAAGCTGAGTTTGTGTTTTCAGACTTCTGTCCTCAAAGTCCTGGGCCACACACCCTCCATGCTGGGGCCCCTGGAGACACACATTAGGACAGTGCGTACCCAATCCATGGGAATTCTGCCCATTCCGATGTCCAAAATCGTACAAATTAGGAGAACTCTCCAAAGTACCCGAGGCAATCCCAATAGTGTAGGTATCCGGGTACAACAAGGGCGGTCTGACACCAGTTGAGAATCTACCTCCACTCATTCCATAGAGGGATATCGCCAGAGAAGAAGATTGAACCAGACAGGACCCTAGGCCATAATCGGATCCATTGCTTTGGTTTACAGGCATGTCTCCTCAAAAGCCTGGATTCCAATACCAGCATAAGTGGTTTCCTGAGGCACCCATCAGAACAAATCTCGTCTCCACAAGGAAACCTGTGCATGGGAGCCATGTCCAAAGCATAGGAGAATTCTTCAGGGTCCCGGTGCCACCGCCCCATTCCAAGGCCCTCATGGACACAAAAACACATTAGGACCCATCCTCAGGAAAGTCCATTTCAACTCAGCCACCCCGGTTGCTCCCGCAGAGCCATCAGATATAAACTGTCTTGTTGCTAGGAGACAATTGGAATGCGAGGCTGGCTTCCCAGGTTCCATTTTCGAACGGTGCTCTGGAGTCATTCCATATGGGATGTCCTGGAGCTGTCCAACTGGTCTCAATTGTCCAGCAGAAGGAATCCTTGAAGAGGGCATCCCACAACTCCCAACGTGCGAAAACCTCAATGGCCTCGAGATTCCGCTCCCTTCATGAACGGCCGTCATGCACGGAAACTCCAACCTGAGCCAACGTCTGATCCTTGCCCTGACTTCAGATGCATGAGTATTGGTTTAGATCTGCAGGGGGTACCTGCCGTGCCCTCGCCCTGAAACCCAAGTCTAGCTTGTCTTCTCAGACTTCCGTCCTCACACTCCTGGCCCTGAAGCCCTCAAGTTTGGCAATTCCGGACCCACAATGCAGCACTCTGCCTGCCCTCTAGAAAAAAATTATTGCCTCATGAGCTGCCCAGGCACCTTCAATGAGGATAAACCTCCACAGCAGTCGACTTCACCCAAATTATATAGTCTAACCTGGGCACTAATGCACTGTCGGACACAACCTGAGCCCGGACCTGCTTACCAACACCCGGAAAGCAGACCGCACACTGAGCACATAAGACCCGCCATGGCCTTAGGTCATCATCTCTTCCCTACCTCAGTTTTCAGGTCTCAGAACCGAGACATTATCTCCAATCACTGCCCAGGGGTGAGTGTGATGCAGAAATCAGAACACCTCCTTACCCATAGTAAGAAAACTTGTGGTTGGCACGTCGTCCAACGTTCAGTGTAGGAGAAACTAGCATTCACCCTGAGGCCTCGCCCATTCTTGAGTGCGACAAGGGCATACACACGCATTGTGACCCTCAGCATGAGTCCTGTACTCTAGTAAGTCCTCTCAGTTACTGGACCATTAGATGTCACAATGGGCTTGATATGTCCCTAGGCCCCAATTTTTAACCAGATTTCTGACTGTCCAGTCACCACCCCCCAGGGCTCTACTCTGTAATCCCTCATTTGGTGGGACACCTGAGGTTAAAAAGAAAACAACATCAAAAAAAAAAAAACAAAAACGGACTTCTTCTATCCCACAGAGTGACCCCAAACGCTTTGGACTGGGCCAAACCACCAGGGAGTAAGACTCGTCCATTTCCCATGAAGTCACCCAGAAATTTCACGACCATGAGTAACACGATATCCAGAGACAAAAACTTGAGCAAGAGCCTCACACTCGCCCTTTTCTCAAATCCCGAAAAGTTCTCCTCATGGTCTGTAGATAAGTCCTGCCATACCTATGACCTGAAACATAAGCCAAGTTTGTGTTTTCAGAAAACTGTCCAAACAGCCCTGGCCTACACAACCTGCAGGCTCAGGCCCCTGGAGCAAAACCTGAGGACTGTACTTGCCCTCTCCAAGGGAATTGTGTGTGCCCATTCCAATGGCCACATCCCTTCTAATAGGATAAACCTCCAAAGTCGCTGATCCATCTCATTAGTGGTGGCTTCCCAGGTAAAACAGGGGCAATCTGAGCCCATCTGAGCAACTACCTGTACTCAGGCCCATAGACAGATGTCCCCAGAGGTAAAAAGGAAAGAACAGGCCCCTAGGCACTAATCATATCCATTGCTTTGGTTTCCAGGCATCTCTCCTCAGAGGCCTGGAATTCAAAACCAGCATATGGCTGTTTCTTTACTCACCCATCAGAAAACATCTCATCTACACATGGGAAACTTGCACGTTGGAGCTATGTCAAAGCCTCTGTTTAGGAGAACCCTTCAGGGCCCCAGTGCCACCGCTTCATTCCAAGGTCTCCATAGACACAAAAGCACATTAGGACCCATCCCCAGGGGTGTCCATTTCAACTCAGCATCCTCGGTTGCTCCCCCAGATCCAGCAGATCTAACCTGTCTTGTTTCTAGGAGACAATTGGAATGCGAGGTGGGCTAGCCAGCCATGCATCCTTAGAACCCTGCTCAGAATCATTGGCCTGGAGCCAAACAACAGGTCTCAATTGTCCTGCAGAAGACACTTTGCAGTTTGGAGCTTCTCACAAATCCCATCTTGGGAAAACCCCCATGGCCTCGTGATGCCGCCCTTTCGTGAAGGGGCCATTAGGGACAGAAACACCAACTTAAGCGGTAGTCTGATCCTCGCCCTGACTTCAGATGCACGAGATCTCGATACAGGTCTGTAGATTGTGCCATCGCTGATACAAAATCCAGATACAAAAACCTGAGCAAGCGCCTCAGACTCGCACTTTCTTCATATCCTGAAGAGTTCTTCTCATGGTTTGTAGATCGGGCCTGCCATACCTACGTCCCCAAACGTAAGCTGAGTTTGTGTTTTCAGACTTCTGTCCTCAAAGTCCTGTGCCCCACACCCTCCAGGCTGGGGCCCCTGGAGCCACACATTAGGACTGTGCCTACCAATCCATGGGAATTCTGCCCATTCCATTGTCCAAAATCGTATAAATTAGGAGAAACCTCCAAAGTCCCTGAGGCCATCCCAATAGTGTAGGTCGCCCGGAACAAACAAGGGCTGTCTGACACCAGATGATAATCTACCTCCACTCATACCATAAATGGATGTCCCCAGAGGAGAAGATTGAACCAGACAGGACCCTAGGCCATAATAGGATCCATTGCCTTGGTTTACAGGCATGTCTCCTCAAAAGCCTGAATCCAATACGAGCATAGGGGTTTTGCTGAGGCACCCAGCAGAACTCATCTCGTCTCCAAAAGGAAACCTGTGCATGGGAGCCATGTCCAAAGCATAGGGTTCTTCAGGGTCCCGGTGCCACCAACCCATTCCAAGGCCCTCATGGGCACAAATCACATTAGGACCCATCCTCAGGAAAGTCCATTTCAACTCAGCCACCCCGGTTGCTCCCGCAGAGCCATCAGATCTAAACTGTCTTGTTGCTAGGAGACAATTGGAATGCGAGGCGGGCTTCCCAGGCATCCTTCCTCGAACGGTGTTCTGGAGTCATTCCATATGGGATGTCCTGGAGCTGTCCAACAGGTCTCAATTGTTGCGCAGAAGGAATCCTTGAAGGGTGCATCCCACAACTCCCAACGTGGGAAAACCTCAATGGCCTTGAGATTCCGCTCCCTTCATGAAGTGGCCGTCATGCACGGAAACTCCAACCTGAGCCAACGTCTGATCCTCGCCCTGACTTCAGATGCATGAGTATTGGTTCAGATTGTAGGGGGTACCTGCCGCAGCCCTCGCCCTGAAACCGAAGTCTAGTTTGTCTTCTCAGACTTCCGTCCTCACACTCCTGGCCCCGAAGCCCTCAAGTTTGGCAATTCCGGACCCACAATGCAGCACTCTGCCTGCCCTCTAGAAAAAAATTGTTGCCTCATGAGCTGCCCAGGCACCTTCAATGAGGATAAACCTCCACAGCACTCGACTTCTCCCAAATTATATAGTCTAACCTGGGCACTAATGCACTGTCGGACACAACCTGAGCCCGGACCTCCTGACCAACACCCGGAAAGCAGACCGCACACTGAGCACATAAAACCCGCCATGGCCTTAGGTATCCTCTCTTCCCTACCTCAGTTTTCAGGCCTCAGAACCGAGACATTATCTCCAATCACTGCCCAGGGGTGAGTGTGATGCAGAAATCAGAACACCTCCTTACCCATGGTAAGAAACCTTGTGGTTGGCACGTCGTCCAACGTTCAGTGTAGGAGAAACCAGCATTCACCCTGAGGCCCTGCCCATTCTTGAGTTCGACAAGCGCATAAACACGCATTGTGACCCTCATGAGTCCTGTCCTCTAGTAAGTCCTCTCAGTGACTGGACCATTAGATGTCATAATGGGCTTGATATGTCCCTAGGCGCCAATTTTTAACCAGATTTCTGATTGTCCAGTCACCCCCCCCAAGGCTCTACTCTGGAATCCCTCATTTGGTGGGACCCCTGAGGTTAAAAAGAAAACAACATAAAAAAAAAAAAAACCGGACTTCTTCCATCCCACAGAGTGACCCCAAACGCTTTGGACTGGGCCAAACCACCAGGGAGTAAGACTCGTCCATTTCCCATGAAGTCACCCAGATATTTCACGACAATGAGTGACACGATATCCAGAGACAAAAACTTGAGCAAGAGCCTCACACTCGCCCTTTTCTCAAATCCCGAAAAGTTCTCCTCATGGTCTGTAGATAAGTCCTGCCATACCTATGACCTGAAACATAAGCCAAGTTTGTGTTTTCAGACAACTGTCCAAACAGACCTTGAGGAGAGCCATGCAGCAGAAGCTGGGAGTCACGTACTAGGCGAGGCTTGAGGAGAAGGGCAGGTGAATGTTTATGTGGGAGCGCTCCAGGCAACGCACAACCTGTACTGAAGTATCGGGACTAGTATAAGATTAACCAGGGACCATGGGAACGGCACAAAAAAAGAGTGAACAATAAGTTTCGGGGGCTCACGTCAGTAGGCACGAGCTCCCCGCATGATCTGGATTGAAGTTATCTGTATCCCTTCTGATTGGATGTTATAGTAGTTGTGTTATGTGGTGATTGGTTGCTTTCTATCCACTGTGTACTATAACTTGAGGCTATAATCGGTGTACGGGGTCCTGCGGCTGAAGATTGAATAAAGAAGTTTGCCACCCACCTCGACTGTGGGTCGTTCTTGCGGGTCGAGAGCGACATCTGGTGCCGAAAACCCGGGACCCGACGCCGAGCGCAGAACGAGGATTGGGGTAAGAGCAACAAAAGGGGAAGTTGGCCACCATCTCTGTCTACGGACAGGACAGTTCTCTGGACGAGTATAGCTGTAGTTTTAAAAGTTCACGGAGACCTGGATAGCAAAAGATTTCCAGATTGGGAAACGAGCTTACTAGATATAGGATGGAAGGTCCTTTAAAGGACATTCTCAAAGCAAATGGCACGCCTTTAAAATCAAAAACAGATCGTGCCTTTTTAAAGGAAGTAGGAGAAATCGCCCCTTGGTTTATAGAGGAGGGACTTCTGAATGTGCCTCAGTGGGAACATCTAGGAGAGGATTTAAGGCAGAACCCCACCGTGAACGCCGGCACTCTTGCCGTGTGGTCCCTTGTGAAAGTATGTTTGCAGTCATCTCGGGAGCGGCTAAAACAGGTGATTCAGCAAGGAGGGGAAATATTAGAACAATTAAAGGAGGAATCCTATAAGGGCTCCTCCCAGGGCTCTGAGGCGGATAGTGAGAGTTCAGAGGGACTTCCAGATGAACTAACTCAAAATCAAAAAGGGGGTAAGGAGAAAAAGAATCCAGAGGCTTTAGGCTTACCAACAGAGGCAAAACCCATAGCTGTGAAACAACCAGAAGCAGAAATAGACCGTGCGCCGACTCCTCATTCCAGCCCCACGGCGCCACCTTATGAATGGCCCCCACCATATCGGTCAGGCTGTGCAAAAGTCTGCTATTGCTCAGACTGCACCGCGGCAAACTGGAGAGAGGTCTTAGGTCCAGGAAAAGGGTTTTTCCCAGTACTGGAAGATCAAAATCAGCAGAGATATCATCAGCCGCTAGATTTTAAACTGGTGAAACAACTTAAGGAAGCACTTAGTGCCTACGGACCCCAGGCAGCCTTTACTGTCTCCCTTGTGGAATCGCTGGGAGCGCTCACCCTCACTCCTGAGGATTGGAGCAATTTAGCTAGAGCAGTTTTGAGCGGAGGGCAATATCTGGAATGGAAAATTCAAAATCAGGATAATTGCCAGGATACAGCGCGGAGAAATGCAGCTACGGGAAATCCCCAGTGGAACTCAGAAATGCTGACAGGCACTGGACCATATCTCGAGGCTCAGGTACAGGCCACCTACCCCCCTGCCGTATTTCAACAGATTGCTACAGCGGCCGTTAGGGCCTGGAAAACATTGAGGGGTGTAAATGATTTGCAAGGACAACTGTCTAGAGTAGTACAGGGGCCAAATGAGCCCTATGCTGATTTTGTGGACAGGCTGATGCAGGTTGCGGGCAGGATGTTTGGAGATACTGACTCTGCTATGCCTTTAATTAAACAATTAGCCTATGAAAATGCTAATAAATGGTGCCGTGAAGCCATTAGGCCATGGAGGGCTAAAGATCTTTCTGCCTATATCAAGGTCTGCAGAGACATTACAGGGCCAGTAATTCAGGGGCAGGTTATGGCTGCAGCCTTTGCTCAGGCTATGCAAGGACAGCAAGGAGCCCACCCCCGGAAATGTTTCCAGTGCAGACAGGAGGGCCATCTAAAAAGAGACTGCCCCCAAAGAGGAGTTCCATTTGGAAAAGCCTCCCCGAATAAGCCGGCAAGGAAAAAACCTCAACTGTGTCCACGATGTAGAAAAGGAAATCATTGGGCACAAGAATGCCGATCTGTGGCGGATATACAAGGAAATCCGTTACCACCTAATAATTGGGGGAGTCCAAAAAACGAGGGGCAGGGCCCCAGCCCCCGGGGCCCGAATCAAATGTACGGGGTGGCGATGTCCCTGCCAGTCAAGCCACGATGGCTGTACCCACCCACCGATCAGGGGAGTCAATTCCTGCAGGGCCCCGGGGAGCCACAACAGGCTCCACCGGACTTGACGTCTGTGCCACCACCCGAATGGTCTTAACACCTGAGATGGGGGTGCAGGCTGTGCCATCTGACCTGTCTGGAGGGCCTCCAAAAGGAACGGTGGGACTCCTTCTTGGCAGAAGTTCTTGTACTTTACGAGGGCTTCAGGTCCATCCGGGAGTGATTGATCCTGATTTTGAAGGGGAAGTTAAAATTCTGATATCATCTCCTAAGGGAATTAATATTATAAATCCAGGGGACAGAATTGCACAGCTTTTGATTTTGCCTAGTAATCATGAAAAATATCCCTCTACAGGCCAGACTAGAAAAGGAGGTTTCGGATCCACGGGATCCTCCCTCGCATGCCTTACTATGAGCATGAAAGAGAGACCTATGCTTAAATTAAAGATTAGAGGTAAACTATTCTGGGGACTCCTAGATACAGGAGCAGACAAAAGCATTATAAATTGTCTAGATTGGCCTAAAGCCTGGGCTCTAGTTAAAGCCAGCCAGACCCTCCGGGGACTAGGGATAGCTACCAGTCCTGATATTAGTGCTGCATCTTTGGACTGGGAGGATGAGGAAGGACATAAAGGCATTTTCCAACCATATGTCTGTTCCACCCCTGTTTCTTTGTGGGGGCGCGATGTGCTGGAGCAAATGAATATCAAACTTACTACAGAAAAGTTATACAGTGAGGCCTCCCAAAGCATGATGAGAAACATGGAATATAAGCCTGGCCAAGGGCTTGGGACCAAGGGCCAGGGAGATCCCAATCCGCCTTCTATGGGGGGTCAGGTTTTTTCCTAGCGGCCACTGAGGCAATTCGCATAACTTGGAAAACACCAGAGCCGCGCTGGGTGCCTCAGTGGCCTTTAACAAAAGAAAAATTACTAGCGGCAAAAGAGCTAGTTCAAGAACAACTCAAAGCAGGGCATATTCAAAAATCCACATCCCCATGGAATACACCCATATTTGTAATAAGAAAGAAATCAGGCAACTGGCGATTGCTACATGACCTACGACAGATTAATGATCAAATGCAGGTCATGGGACCCATTCAGTTAGGGCTCCCAGTCGTGAGGGCGTTGCCAAGAAACTGGCCTTCTATTGTAATTGACATCAAAGACTGTTTCTTTTCCATTCCACTACACCCTGCAGATATAGAGCGCTTTGCATTTACTCTGCCATCAATTAATCATGCTGAGCTAGATCAAAGGTATGAATGGAAAGTACTTCCTCAGGGGATGGCCAATAGCCCCACCTTGTGTCAGTTGTATGTAAGCCAAGCACTAGAGCCTTTCCGAAAAGCATTTCCAGACCTGCTTTGTTATCATTATATGGATGATATCTTGATTTGTGGGCCAAATGAGAGGTCTCTTCCTTCAGCTCTAACCTTCCTACAGGAACAGTTAGCAAAATGGGGTCTAACTATATCCCCTGAAAAAATCCAAGCAGGCGGCCTACAAAATTACCTTGGTATGCAGCTCTCTAAAACGTCAGTAAAGCCTCAGCTAATTCAAATCCGTAGAGATCACTTGCATACATTGAATGATTTCCAAAAACTTTTAGGGGACATTAACTGGATTTGACCATACATAAAAATTACTACTGCAGAGCTGAAACCTTTATTCGATATTCTGCCTGGGGACCCTGCATTAGACTCCCCAAGAGTACTCACTCCAGCTGCTATTGAATCATTACAGTTAGTTGAAAGCAGGCTAGCTTTAACAGCAGCAGATAGATGTGACCCGGAAAAGCCTATAAGTGTCATAATTATTCCATCCCCTGGATCACCCACGGGGGCCTTATGGCAAGGAGGACCCCTACTATGGATTTAACTACCCCATAATCTTAGCCGTGTCATCACCCCGTATGCTACAGCTGTAGCTACAGTGGCAAATAAAGCCTTTAAAGCCAGCATACAGGTCCTAGGGAAACTGCCCGATGTTTGCATAATCCCTTATGATAAAACCCAAATAAGCATTTTAACGCATGAAAATGACGATTGGGCCATCCTGACAGTTGCTTATCCTGTTATATTTAATAATCATTATCCCTCACACCCTCTCATTGAGTTTTATAAAAATACACCCCTTATTTGGCCTAAATCCTGTCGATTGGAGCCATTAATCGGGGCCCTCACAGTATTTACAGATGGCAGTAAAGCAGGAACTGGCGCTTATGTGGTGGAAGGAAAAATAATTCCTGTTGTTGTGCCCTCGACTTCAGCCCAGAGAACAGAATTGTTGGTGATTATGTGTGTTTTACAAAGGTTTCTAAATCAACCCTTTAATATTATCTCAGATAGCAAATATGCAGTTGCAGCCACCAGGTCTATAGAAACTGCTATTATTTCAGCCAGCCAGTCAGAAATTTCCTCCCTGCTGGCTGAATTGCAACACCTTATACTCTCCCGTGGTGCCCCTTTTTATATTGGACATCTTAGAGCACATTCAGACCTTCCAGGACCTATGGCTGAGGGAAACCGAATGGCTGATTCAGCTGCGCGCTTTTATGTTTGTAATGCTCTAGAAGATGCTAAAAGATATCATGATAAATGGCATGTGAATGCCCAAACATTAAAGGCACGCTTTCATATCTCCAGAGCTGACGCACGAGATATCGTAAAGTCTTGTGGCAATTGTGTGGTACACTTGCCCATGCCCTCCTTCGGGGTAAATCCTAAGGGACTATTGCCCAACCATCTGTGGCAAATGGATGTAACACATATACCTTCTTTTGGGCAACAAAAATGCGTTCATGTGAGTGTGGATACCTGCTCAGGGGTCGTTAGCGCAACCCCCCTGCGAGGAGAAAATGTTAAAAACGTGATATCTCATTGCCTGCGCAGCTTTGCCTGCTGGGGAGTGCCTAAACAATTAAAGACAGACAATGCTCCTGCTTATACTTCTAAAAGCTTTTCAAACTTTCTAGCCTGTTATGATATTCACCATGTTACAGGCATTCCTTATAACCCTCGAGGCCAGGGTGTCATAGAGCGCACTCACCTGACCTTTAAAACTACCTTGCAAAAAATACAAAAAGGGGGAATTGGAGAGGAGCATCACACGCCTACAGACCTTACCAACTTGACCACTTTTATTTTAAATTTTCTCACACTTGACAAAACGGCGTTTCAGCCGCAGAGCGCCATTGGGGCCAACAGAAAACGCAACAATCTATGGTGAAGTGGAAGGATGTCCTTACTGGTTCATGGAAGGGCCCTGACCCGGTGCTCTGGTGGCACCGAGGTTCCCTTTGTGTTTTTCCACAGGATGCGCCTGTCCCGCTCTGGGTGCCGGAACGTCTCACCAGGCTGGTGGCCGTGGAACCTGTGGAAGATGCTGCTACTGCGGATGACAGTGATGATGATCATCCTGCAGCCTGCCCCCGGGGACCTGGAACCGACCCAACTGCCGCCGAGGCAGAAGATCACCAAGCTTCGACTCCTTCCTCAAATGACTCAGTCTAAAGCGCAATTTTCTCTTTTGGACTTGTACCTGTCATTACTGTTCATTTGTATGCAAGTGTTAACGGTTCAAGGCTCTGTATACTGGGCATACGTTCCTGATCCGCCTTTACTGCAACCTGTAAGTTGGGAAATGAGTTCTGTCCCTGTCTATGTTAATGATACTGTTTTACTAGGATCCCCTTCCTCAGTACATATACAGCCGCAACAGGCGAATATTTCTTATAAGGGCTATTCTGACATGTATCCTATGTGCTTCTCCATGAATGGTAGACGATCACATTGCTTGTGGGTGTTTACACTAGTTTATTATGATGATGTGACTATAGCAGGGGTAACTGCTGGCCATGCAACATCAATAGGTAAGATTCCCCGGGATATCCCATTATGTGCAGCTCAGTTGGGAATATCTAAAGGAATAGACGTTCCCTGGAGGTTATGTGTGGAAAAGAAGGCCACTGCTTACACCCTTGAGGAGGGATTTACACTTTTAGATTGGGGATCTAGGGCACCTACCCAGGCTTTTAAGCCAAAGGTACCTCCTATACTTGCTCCGCCAAGAGGGTATCCAGTACAAACGGAAATATGGAAGCTTTTAGCCGCTTTTGGAAAAGCAACCCGTTGGAACAAGGAAGCCCAAGATCTAGAGGATAGATACCCTCAAGCGTGTGTGCCTAGACCTTTTATGCTGCTAGTAGAGGATCTCACCATTAAAAAAGATAAAGCTACATATCACCTGCTCTGTCCGAATTGTACTTTAACTAACTGCATTCAGGGTGTCTCGGTAGATGATGGTGTATTAGTAGTTCGACAACCCCCCTTTATCATGCTTCCTGTTAATATATCTAAGCCATGGTACTCTAACCCTGGGTTAGAATTGTGGGATCGGGTACAGAATGCCCTTAGTCGGCCTAGACGAGAATTAGGATTGTTGATCTTAGGTATAGTTTCTCTTATAACAATAATTGCTACAACTGTTACTGCATCTATTTCTTTAACTCAAGCAGTGCAAGCTGCAGATACTGTAGATCATCTGGCACATAATACTTCTCTGGCCTTGGGAACACAAGAGGATATAGACAAAAGGGTTGAAACCAGACTAAATGCCTTATATGATGCTGTGAAGTTTCTGGGGGACGAACGTCAAAGTTTGAAATTGCGAACTAGGATCCAATGCCATAGTGACTACCACTGGATCTGTGTCACCCCCAAGCGCTATAATGTCACAGAAACTTCCTGGGGTCGAGTGTTGTACCACCTTGAAGGGGCATGGTCTAACTCTAATGTGTCCCTTGACTTGCTGCAGTTACATCAAGAGATTTTGAATATTGCAGAAGCTCCGCATGCCAAGCTGCCCGTGGCTCAGCTTGCTGACAATTTTGTAAATTCGCTATTTTCTCATATTCCTTTGCTATCACGTACTTGGTATGCTATAGGCTCTATTATAGGAGTGTTAATACTTATGCTTTTATTCATGTGCCTCTTTCCCTGTGTGGTGAAATTCATGCTTGCAGAATTATATAAAGTGCGAGCCATTGTGCGGAATCAGCAACGAGCTGCTCGTGACAAAACTACACGGCAACCTTGATTATGGGTTGCTCCCACCATAGCTAGTACCCTGCTGCCTCAAGCGTCTCAAAACTGGCTTTGCTGCCTAAAAGGATGCCTCCCCCTGAATATGGCTCTGTATGCTGGGTCGGTAGCCAAAGACGGGTAAGACTGGTCCCTCACCATAGCAACCTAAGACAGGGGCTCCTCGGTGAAGGGGAGTACCCGATGACGGGTAAGCATGTGTGTTGAGGATTGGCAACCTAAGACAGGCACGATCCCTGCCATGTAATAAATAAAAAAGGGGGAGCTGTGGAGAGCCATGCAGCAGAAGCTGGGAGTCACGTACTAGGCGAGGCTTGAGGAGAAGGGCAGGTGAATGTTTATGTGGGAGCGCTCCAGGCAACGCACAACCTGTACTGAAGTATCGGGACTAGTATAAGATTAACCAGGGACCATGGGAACGGCACAAAAACAGAGTGAACAATAAGTTTCAGGGGCTCACGTCAGTAGGCACGAGCTCCCCGCATGATCTGGATTGAAGTCATCTGTATCCCTTCTGATTGGATGTTATAGTAGTTGTGTTATGTGGTGATTGGTTGCTTTCTATCCACTGTGTTCTATAACTTGGGGCTATAATCGGTGTACGGGGTCCCGGGGCTAAGATTGAATAAAGAAGTTTGCCACCCACCTCGTCTGCGGGTCGTTCTTGCAAGTCGAGAGCGACAGACCTGGCCTACACAACCTACAGGCTCAGGCCACTGGAGCCAAACCTGAGGACTGTACTTGCCCTCTCCAAGGGAATTCTGTGTGCCCATTCCAATGGCCACATCCCTTCTAATAGGATAAACCTCCAAGGTCCCTGATCCATCTCATTAGTGGTGGCTTCCCAGGTAAAACAGGGGCAATCTGAGCCCATCTGAGCACCTACCTGTACTCAGACCCATAGACAGATGTCCCCAGAGGTAAAAAGGAAAGAACAGGCCCTAGGCACTAATCATATCCATTGCTTTGGTTTCCAGGCATCTCTCCTCAGAGGCCTGGATTTAAAAACCAGCATATGGCTGTTTCATGACTCACCCATCAGAAAACATCTCATCTACACATGGGAAACTTGCACGTTGGAGCTGTGTCAAAGCCGCTGTTTAGGAGAACCCTTCAGGGCCCCAGTGCCACCGCTTCATTCCAAGGTCTCCATAGACACAAAAGCACATTAGGACCCATCCATAGGAGAGTCCATTTCAACTAAGCCTCCTCGGTTGCTCCCCCAGATCCAGCATATCTAACCTGTCTTGTTTCTAGGAGACAATTGGAATGCGAGGTGGGCTACCCAGCCATGCATCCTTAAAACCCTGCTCAGAATCATTGGCCTGGAGCCAATCAATAGGAATCAATTGTCCTGCAGAGGTCACTTTGCAGTTTGGAGCTTCTCACAAATCCCATCGTGGGAAAACCCCCATGGCCTCTTGATGCCCCCCCTTCGTGAAGGGGCCATTAGGGCAGAAACACCAACTTGAGCGATCGACTGATCCTCGCCTTGACTTCAGATGCAAGAGAAGTCGATTCAGGTCTGTAGATTCTACCATCGCTGATACAAAATCCAGAGACAAAAACCTGAGCAAGCGCCTCAGACTCGCACTTTCTTCATATCCTGAAGAGTTCTTCTCATGGTTTGTAGATCGGGCCTGCCATACCTACGTCCCCAAACCTAAGTTGAATTTGTGTTTTCAGACTTCTATCCTCAAATTCCTGGGCCACAAACCCTCCAGGCTGGGGCACTTGGAGCCACACATTAGGACTGTGCCTACCAATCCATGGGAATTCTGCCCATTCCATGGTCCAAAATCGTACAAATAAGGAGAAACCTCCAAAGTCCCTGAGGTCATCCCAATAGAGAAGGTCGCCCGGAACAAACAAGGGCTGTCTGACACCAGCTGATAATCGACCTCCACTCATACCATAGTTGGATGTCCCTAGAGAAGAATATTGAACCCTACAGGACCCTAGGCCATATTAAGATCCATTGCTTTGGGTTACGGGCATGTGTCCTCAAAAGCCTGATTCCAATACGAGCATAGGGGTTTTTCTGAGGCACCCATCAGTACTCATCTCGTCTCCACAAGAAAACCTGTGCATGGGAGCCATGTCCAAAGCTTAGGAGAGTACTTCAGGGTCCCGGTGCCACCGCCCCATTCCAAGGCCCTCATGGACACAAAAACACATTAGGACCCATCCTCAGGAAAGTCCATTTCAACTCAGCGACCCTGGTTGCTCCGGCAGAGCCATCAACTCTAAAATGTCTTGTTGCTAGGAGACAATTGGAATGGGAGGCGGGCTTCCCAGGCATCCATCCGCGAACGGTGCTCTGGAGTCATTCCATATGGGATGTCCTGGAGCTGTCCAACAGGTCTCAATTGTCCCGCAGAAGGAATCCTTGAAGGGGGCATCCCACAACTCCCAACGTGGGAAAACCTCAATGGCCTCGAGATTCCGCTCCCTTCATGAAGCGGCCGTCATGCACAGAAACTCCAACCTGAGCCAACGTCTGATCCTCGCCCTAACTTCAGATGCATGAGATATTGGTTCAGATCTGCAGGGGGTACCTGCCGTGCCCTCGCCCTGAAACCCAAGTCTACCTTGTCTTCTCACACTTCCGTCCTCACACTCCTGGCCCCGAGCCCTCAAGTTTGGCAATTCGGAACCCACAATGCAGCACTCTGCCTGCCCTCTAGAAAAAAAATTAGTGCCTCATGAGCTTCCCAGGCAACTTAAATGAGGATAAACCTACACAGCACTCGACTTTACCGAAATTATATAGTCTAACCTGGGCACTAATGCACTGTCGAACACAACCTGAGCCCGGACCACCTGACCAACACCCAGAAAGCTGACCGCACACTGAGCACATAAAACCCGCCATGGCCTTAGGTATCCTCTCTTCTGTACCTCAGTTTTCAGGTTTCAGAACCGAGACCATATCTCCAAACACTGCCCAGGGGTGAGTGTGATGCAGAAATCAGAACTCCTCCTTACCCATGGCAAGAACCCTTGTGGTTGGCACGTTGTCCAACGTTCAGTGTAGGAGAAACCAGCATTCACCCTGAGGGCCCGCCCATTCTTGAGTGCGACGAGGGCATACACACGCATTGTGACCCACAGCATGAGTCCTGTCCTCTAGTAAGTCCTCTTAGTGGCTGAACCATTAGATGTCATAATGGGCTTGATATGTCCCTAGGCCCCAATTTTTAACCAGATTTCTGATTGTCCAGTCGCCCCTCCCCAGGGCTCTGCTCTGGAATCCCTCATTTGGTGGGACACCTGAGGTTAAAAAAGAAAACAACAACAACAACAACAACAACAACAAACGGACTTCTTCCAGCCCACAGAATGACCCCAAACTCTTTGGACGGGACCCAACCAGCAGAGAGTAAGACTCGTCCATTTCCCATGAAGTCACCCAGAAATTCCATGACCATGAGTGACACGATATCCAGAGACAAAAACTTGAGCAGGAGCTTCACACTCACCCATCTTTCAAATCCCGAAAAGTTCTCCTCATGGTCTGTAGATCAGTCCTGCCATACCTATGACCCGAAACATAAGACAAGTTTGTGTTTTCAGACAACTGTCCAAACAGCCCTGGCCTACACAACCTACAGGCTCAGGCCCCTGGAGCCAAACCTGAGGACTGTACTTGGCCTCTCCAAGGGAATTGTGTGTGCCCATTCCAATGGACTCAACCCCCCTAATAGGATAAACCTCAAAAGTCCCTGATCCAGGGACAATCTGAGCCCAACTGAGCACCTACCTGCACTCAGACCCATAGACAGATGTCCCCAGAGGTAAAAAGGTAAGAAGAGGACCCTAGGCACTAATCAGATCCATTGCTTTGGTTTCCAGGCATCTCTCCTCAGAGGCCTGGATTTCAAAAGCAGCATATAGCTGTTTCTTGACTCACCCATCAGAAAATATCTCATCTACACATGGGAAACTTGCACGTTGGAGCTGTGCCAAAGCCTCTGTTTAGGAGAACCCTTTAGGGCCCCAGTGCCACAGCTTCATTCCAAGGTCTCCATAGACACAAAAGCACTTTAGGACCCATCCCCAGGGGTGTCCATTTCAACTCAGCGTCCTCGGTTGCTCCCCACAGATCCAAGAGATCTAACCTGTCTTGTTGCTAGGAGACAATTGGAATGCGAGGTGGGCTACCCAGCCATCCATCCTTAGAACCCTGCTCAGAATCATTGGCCTGGAGCCAAACAACAGGTCTCAATTGTTCTGCAGAAGACTCTCTGCACTTTGGAGCTTCTCACAACTCCCATCGTGGGAAAACCCCCATGGCCTCGTGATGCCCCCCCATTCATGAAGGGGCCATCAGGGACAGAAACTCCAACCTGAGCGATCGTCTGATCCTCGCCCTGTCTTCAGATGCACGAAATCTCAATTCAGGTCTGTAGATTGTGCCTGCCATGGCCTCACCCAGAAACCTAAGCCTAGCTTGTGTTCTCAGACGTTTGTCGTCAGACTACTGGCCCACAAGCCCTCCAGTTTGGCAATCCAGAACTACAATGCAGCACTCTTCCTGCCCTCCAGAAGAAAAACATTGTCCTCTGGGGCTACCCAGTAACCCCAAATGAGTATCAACCTGCACCGACCTTGGCTGTACCCCAAATACATAGGCTGACCAGGGCACTAATGTCCTTTCTGACACAGCCTGAGCCTGGACCCCCTGGCCCCTTCCAGACAGCTGGCCGCACACTGAGCACATCGAGCCGCCATGGCCTTAGGTCGTCATCTCTTCCCAACCTCGGTTTTCGGGTTTCAGAACCTAGACCTTATATCCTATCACTGACCAGGGTTGAAGGTGATGCAGAAATCAGAACTCCTTCCCCATGGCAAGAAACCTTGTGGTTGGCATGCTGTCCAACGTTCAGAGTAGTTGAAACCAGTGTGGCCCATGAGGCCCCGCCCATGCTCGCGGGCCACATTGGTCACAAACACACATTGTGACCCTCAGGCTGAGCCCAGTCCTCAAGTAAGGCCACTCAGTGGCTGGATGAAGAGATAGCATATTGGGCTTGCCATGCCCCTAGGCCCCAATTTTTAACCATAGTTCGGGTTGTCCCTTCAGTCTTCCCCACGGCTTTGCTTTGGAATTCCTCTTTTGGTGGGACACCTGAGGTAACAAAACTGAAAGGAGTCCTCCCATCCCACAGATTGACGAAAAGCAATTGGGAATCGGGCAAAATCCTCAGAGAGGAAGATTCGACCATGGCCCATGAGGCCTCCCCGACATTCCACGGCCATCGCTGATACAAAATCCAGAGACAAAAGCCTGAGCAAGCACCTCAGACTCGCACTTTCTTCATATCCTGAAGAGTTTTTCTCATGGTTTGTAGATCGGGCCTGCCATACCTACGTCCCCAAACCTAAGTTGAGTTTGTGTTTTCAGACTTCTGTCCTCAAAGTCTTGGGCCACACACCCTCCAGGCTGGGCCCCTAGAGCCCCACATTAGGACTGTGCCTACCAATCCATGGGAATTCTGCCCATTCCATGGTCCAAAATCGTACAAATTAGGGGAAACCTCCAAAGTCCCTGAGGTCATCCCAATAGTGTAGGTCGCCCGGAACAAACAAGGGCTGTCTGACACCAGCTGATAATCGACCTCCACTCATACCATAGTTGGATGTCCCTAGAGAAGAATATTGAACCAGACAGGACCCTAGGCCATATTAAGATCCATTGCTTTGGGTTACGGGCATGTGTCCTCAAAAGCCTGATTCCAATACGAGCATAGGGGTTTTCCTGAGGCACCCATCAGAACTCATTTCGTCTCCACAAGGATACCTGTGTATGGGAGCCATGTCCAAAGCTTAGGAGAGTACTTCAGGGTCCCGGTGCCACCGCCCCATTCCAAGGCCCTCTTGGACACAAAAACACATTAGGACCCATCCTCAGGAAAGTCCATTTCAACTCAGCGACCCTGGTTGCTCCGGCAGAGCCATCAACTCTAAACTGTCTTGTTGCTAGGAGACAATTGGAATGGGAGTCGGGCTTCCCAGGCATCCATCCGCGAACGGTGCTCTGGAGTCATTCCATATGGGATGTCCTGGAGCTGTCCAAGAGGTCTCAATTGTCCCGCAGAAGGAATCCTTGAAGGGGGCATCCCACAACTCCCAAAGTGGGAAAACCTCAATGGCCTCGAGATTCCGCTCCCTTCATGAAGCGGCCGTCATGCACAGAAACTCCAACCTGAGCCAACGTCTGATCCTCGCCCTGACTTCAGATGCATGAGATATTGGTTCAGATCTGCAGGGGGTACCTGCCGTGCCCTCGCCCTGAAACCCAAGTCTACCTTGTCTTCTCACACTTCCGTCCTCACACTCCTGGCCCCGAAGCCCTCAAGTTTGGCAATTCCGGACCAACAATGCAGCACTCTGCCTGCCCTCTAGAAAAAAAATTAGTGCCTCATGAGCTGCCCAGGCACCTTAAATGAGGATCAACCTACACAGCACTCGACTTTACCGAAATAATATAGTCTAACCTGGGCACTAATGCACTGTCGAACACAACCTGAGCCCGGATCTCCTGACCAACACCGAGAAAGCTGACTGCACACTGAGCACATAAAACCCGCCATGGCCTTAGGTATCCTCTCTTCTGTACCTCAGTTTTCAGGCTTCAGAACCGAGACCTTATCTCCAATAACTGCCCAGGGGTGAGTGTGATGCAGAAATCAGAACACCTCCTTACCCATGGCAAGAACCCTTGTGGTTGGCACTTTGTCCAACGTTCAGTGAAGGGGAAACCAGCATTCACCCTGAGGCCCCGCCCATTCTTGAGTGCGACGAGGGCATACACACGCATTGTGACCCACAGCATGAGTCCTGTCCTCTAGTAAGTCCTCTTTGTGGCTGGATCATTAGATGTCATAATGGGCTTGACATGTCCCTAGGCCCCAATTTTTAACCAGATTTCTGATTGTCCAGTTGCCCCTCCCCAGGGCTCTGCTCTGGAATCCCTCATTTGGTGGGACACCTGAGGTTAAAAAAGAAAACAACAACAACAACAACAACAACAACAACAACAACAACAACAACAACAAAACGGACTTCTTCCAGCCCACAGAATGACCCCAAACTCTTTGGATGGGGCCAAACCACCAGAGAGTAAGACTCGTCCATTTCCCATGAAGTCACCCAGAAATTCCACGACCATGAGTGACACGACATCCAGAGACAAAAACTTGAGCAGGAGCCTCACACTCACCCTTCTTTCAAAACCCGAAAGGTTCTCCTCATGGTCTGTAGATCAGTCCTGCCATACCTATGACCCGAAACATAAGCCGAGTTTGTGTTTTCAGACAACTGTCCAAACAGCCCTGGCCTACACAACCTACAGGCTCAGGCCCCTGGAGCCAAACCTGAGGACTGTACTTGGCCTCTCCAAGGGAATTGTGTGTGCCCATTCCAATGGCCTCAACCCTCCTACAGGATAAACCTCAAAAGTCCCTGATCCAGGGACAATCTGAGCCCAACTGAGCACCTACCTGCACTCAGACCCATAGACAGATGTCCCCAGAGGTAAAAAGGAAAGAACAGGACCCTAGGCACTAATCAGATCCATTGCTTTGGTTTCCAGGCATCTCTCCTCAGAGGCCTGGATTTCAAAAGCAGCATATAGCTGTTTCTTGACTCACCCATCAGAAAACATCTCATCTACACATGGGAAACTTGCACGTTGGAGCTGTGTCAAAGCCTCTGTTTAGGAGAACCCTTTAGGGCCCCAGTGCCACCGCTTCATTCCAAGGTCTCCATAGACACAAAAGCACATTAGGACCCATCACCAGGGGTGTCCATTTCAACTCAGCGTCCTCGGTTGCTCCCCACATATCCAGGAGATCTAACCTGTCTTGCTGCTAGGAGACAATTGGAATGCGAGGTGGGCTACCCAGCCATCCATCCTTAGAACCCTGCTCAGAATCATTGGCCTGGAGCCAAACCACAGGTCTCAATTGTTCTGCAGAAGACTCTCTGCACTTTGGAGCTTCTCACAACTCCCATCGTGGGAAAACCCCCATGGCCTCGTGTCGCCCCCGCATTCATGAAGGGGCCATCAGGGACAGAAACTCCAACCTGAGCGATCGTCTGATCCTCGCCCTATCTTCAGATGCACGAGATCTCCATTCAGGTCTGTAGATTGTGCCTGCCATGGCCTCACCCAGAAACCGAAGCCTAGCTTGTGTTCTCAGACTTTTGTCGTCAGACTACTGGCCCACAAGCCCTCCAGTTTGGCAATCCAGAACTACAATGCAGCACTCTTCCTGCCCTCCAGAAGAAAAACATTGTCCTCTGGGGCTACCAAGTAACCCCAAATGAGGATCAACCTGCACCGACCTTGGCTGTACCCCAAATACATAGGCTGACCAGGGCACTAATGCCCTTTCTGGCACAGCCTGAGCCTGGACACCCTGGCCCCTCCCAGACAGCTGGCCGCACACTGAGCACATCGAGCCGCCATGGCCTTAGGTCGTCATCTCTTCCCAAACTCGGTTTTCAGGTTTCTGAACCTAGACCTTATCTCCTATCACTGACCAGGGTTGAAGGTGATGCAGAAATCAGAACTCCTTCCCCATGGCAAGAAACCTTGTGGTTGGCATGCTGTCCAACGTTCAGAGTACTTGAAACCAGTGTGGCCCACGAGGCCTCGCCCATGCTCGCAGGCCACATTGGTCACAAACACACATTGTGACACTCAGGCTGAGCCCAGTCCTCAAGTAAGGCCACTCAGTGGCTGGATGAAGAGATAGCATATTGGGCTTGCCATGCCCCTAGGCCCCAATTTTTAACCATAGTTCCGGTTGTCCCTTCAGTCTTCCCCATGGCTTTGCTTTGGAATTCCTCTTTTGGTGGGACACCTGAGGTAACAAAACTGAAAGGAGTCCTCCCATCCCACAGATTGACGAAAAGCAATTGGGAATCGGGCCAAATCCTCAGAGAGGAAGATTCGTCCATGGCCCATGAGGCCTCCCCGACATTCCACGGCCATCGCTGATACAAAATCCAGAGACAAAAGCCTGAGCAAGCGCCTCAGACTCGCACTTTCTTCATATCCTGAAGAGTTTTTCTCATGGTTTGTAGATCGGGCCTGCCATACCTACGTCCCCAAACCTAAGTTGAGTTTGTGTTTTCAGACTTCTGTCCTCAAAGTCTTGGGCCACACACCCTCCAGGCTGGGCCCCTGGAGCCACACATTAGGACTGTGCCTACCAATCCATGGGAATTCTGCCCATTCCATGGTCAAAATCGTACAAATTAGGAGAAAACTCCAAAGTCCCTGAGGTCATCCCAATAGTGTAGGTCGCCCGGAACAAACAAGGGCTGTCTGACACCAGCTGATAATCGACCTCCACTCATACCATAGTTGGATGACCCTAGAGAAGAATATTGAACCAGACAGGACCCTAGGCCATATTAAGATCCATTGCTTTGGGTTACGGGCATGTGTCCTCAAAAGCCTGATTCCAATACGAGCATATGGGTTTTCCTGAGGCACCCATCAGAACTCATCTCGTCTCCACAAGGAAACCTGTGCATGGGAGCCATGTCCAAAGCTTAGGAGAGTACTTCAGGGTCCCGGTGCCACAGCCCCTTTCCAAGGCCCTCAAGGACACAAAAACACATTAGGACCCATCCTCAGGAAAGCCCATTTCAACTCAGCGACCCTGGTTGCTCCGGCAGAGCCATCAACTCTAAACTATCTTGTTGCTAGGAGACAATTGGAATGGGAGGCGGGCTTCCCAGGCATCCATCCGCGAACGGTGCTCTGGAGTCATTCCATATGGGATGTCCTGGAGCTGTCCAACAGGTCTCAATTGTCCCGCAGAAGGAATCCTTGAAGGGGGCATCCCACAACTCCCAACGTGGGAAAACCTCAATGGCCTCGAGATTCCGCTCCCTTCATGAAGCGGCCGTCATGCACAGAAACTCCAACCTGAGCCAACGTCTGATCCTCGCCCTGACTTCAGATGCATGAGATATTGGTTCAGATCTGCAGGGGGTACCTGCCGTGCCCTCGCCCTGAAACCCAAGTCTACCTTGTCTTTTCACAATTCCGTCCTCACACTCCTGGCCCCGAAGCCCTCAAGTTTGGCAATTCCGGACCCACAATGCAGCACTCTGCCTGCCCTCTAGAAAAAAAAAAATTAGTGCCTCATGAGCTGCCCAGGCACCTTCAATGAGGATAAACCTACACAGCACTCAACTTTACCCATATTATATAGTCTAACCTGGGCACTAATGCACTGTCGAACACAACCTGAGCCCAGACCTCCTGACCAACACCCAGAAATCTGACCACACACTGAGCACATAAAACCCGCCATGGCCTTAGGTATCCTCTCTTCTGTACCTCAGTTTTCAGGCTTCAGAACCGAGACCTTATCTCCAATCACAGCCCAGGGGTGAGTGTGATGCAGAAATCAGAACTCCTCCTTACCCATGGCAAGAACCCTTGTGGTTGGCACGTTGTCCTACGTTCAGTGTAGGAGAAACCAGCATTCACCCTGAGGCCACGCCCATTCTTGAGTGCGACGAGGACATACACACGCATTGTGACCCTCCGCATGAGTACTGTCCTCTAGTAAGTCCTCTTAGTGGCTGGACCATTAGATGTCATAATGGGCTTGACATGTCCCTAGGCCCCAATTTTTAACCAGATTTCTGATTGTCCAGTCGGCCCTCCCCAGGGCTCTGCTCTGGAATCCCTCATTTGGTGGGACACCTGAGGTTAAGAAAGAAAACAACAACAACAACAACAACAAAAAACGGACTTCTTCCAACCCACAGAATTACCCCAAACTCTTTGGACGGGGCCAAACCACCAGAGAGTAAGACTTGTCCATTTCCCATGAAGTCACCCGAAATTCCACCACCATGAGTGACAAGATATCCAGAGACAAAAACTTGAGCAGGAGCCTCACACTCGCCCTTCTTTCAAATCCCGAAGAGTTCTCCTCATGGTCTGTAGATCAGTCCTGCCATACCTATGACCCGAAACATAAGCCGCGTTTGTGTTTTCAGACAACTGTCCAAACAGCCCTGGCCTACACAACCTACAGGCTCAGGCCCCTGGAGCCAAACATGAGGACTGTACTTGGCCTCTCCAAGGGAATTGTGTGTGCCCATTCCAATGGCCTCAACCCTCCTAATAGGATAAACCTCAAAAGTCCCTGATCCAGGGACAATCTGAGCCCAACTGAGCACCTACCTGCACTCAGACCCATAGACAGATGTCCCCAGAGGTAAAAAGGAAAGAACAGGACCCTAGGCACTAATCAGATCCATTGCTTTGGTTTCCAGGCATCTCTCCTCAGAGGCCTGGATTTCAAAAGCAGCATATAGCTGTTTCTTGACTCACCCATCAGAAAACATCTCATCTACACATGGGAAACTTGCACGTTGGAGCTGTGTCAAAGCCTCTGTTTAGGAGAACCCTTTAGGGCCCCAGTGCCACCGCTTCATTCCAAGGTCTCCATAGACACAAAAGCACATTAGGACCCATCACCAGGGGTGTCCATTTCAACTCAGCGTCCTCGGTTGCTCCCCACATATCCAGGAGATCTAACCTGTCTTGCTGCTAGGAGACAATTGGAATGCGAGGTGGGCTACCCAGCCATCCATCCTTAGAACCCTGCTCAGAATCATTGGCCTGGAGCCAAACCACAGGTCTCAATTGTTCTGCAGAAGACTCTCTGCACTTTGGAGCTTCTCACAACTCCCATCGTGGGAAAACCCCCATGGCCTCGTGTCGCCCCCGCATTCATGAAGGGGCCATCAGGGACAGAAACTCCAACCTGAGCGATCGTCTGATCCTCGCCCTGTCTTCAGATGCACGAGATCTCCATTCAGGTCTGTAGATTGTGCCTGCCATGGCCTCACCCAGAAACCTAAGCCTAGCTTGTGTTCTCAGACTTTTGTCGTCAGACTACTGGCCCACAAGCCCTCCAGTTTGGCAATCCAGAACTACAATGCAGCACTCTTCCTGCACTCCAGAAGAAAAACATTGTCCTCTGGGGCTACCAAGTAACCCCAAATGAGGATCAACCTGCACCGACCTTGGCTGTACCCCAAATACATAGGCTGACCAGGGCACTAATGCCCTTTCTGGCACAGCCTGAGCCTGGACACCCTGGCCCCTCCCAGACAGCTGGCCGCACACTGAGCACATCGAGCCGCCATGGCCTTAGGTCGTCATCTCTTCCCAAACTCGGTTTTCAGGTTTCTGAACCTAGACCTTATCTCCTATCACTGACCAGGGTTGAAGGTGATGCAGAAAGCAGAACTCCTTCCCCATGGCAAGAAACCTTGTGGTTGGCATGCTGTCCAACGTTCAGAGTACTTGAAACCAGTGTGGCCCACGAGGCCCCGCCCATGCTCGCAGGCCACATTGGTCACAAACACACATTGTGACACTCAGGCTGAGCCCAGTCCTCAAGTAAGGCCACTCAGTGGCTGGATGAAGAGATAGCATATTGGGCTTGCCATGCCCCTAGGCCCCAATTTTTAACCATAGTTCTGGTTGTCCCTTCAGTCTTCCCCATGGCTTTGCTTTGGAATTCCTCTTTTGGTGGGACACCTGAGGTAACAAAACTGAAAGGAGTCCTCCCATCCCACAGATTGACGAAAAGCAATTGGGAATCGGGCCAAATCCTCAGAGAGGAAGATTCGTCCATGGCCCATGAGGCCTCCCCTACATTCCACGGCCATCGCTGATACAAAATCCAGAGACAAAAGCCTGAGCAAGCCCTCAGACTCGCACTTTCTTCATATCCTGAAGAGTTTTTCTCATGTTTTGTAGATCGGGCCTGCCATACCTACGTCCCCAAACCTAAGTTGAGTTTGTGTTTTCAGACTTCTGTCCTCAAAGTCTTGGGCCACACACCCTCCAGGCTGGGCCCCTGGAGCCACACATTAGGACTGTGCCTACCAATCCATGGGAATTCTGCCCATTCCATGGTCCAAAATCGTACAAATTAGGAGAAAACTCCAAAGTCCCTGAGGTCATCCCAATAGTGTAGGTCGCCCGGAACAAACAAGGGCTGTCTGACACCAGCTGATAATCGACCT
This sequence comes from Mustela nivalis, assembly GCF_964662115.1. Taxonomy (NCBI): domain Eukaryota; kingdom Metazoa; phylum Chordata; class Mammalia; order Carnivora; family Mustelidae; genus Mustela; species Mustela nivalis. The sequence goes on along the minus strand of NW_028134899.1, from coordinate 35,707 downwards.
CCACTCATACCATAGTTGGATGTCCCTAGAGAAGAATATTGAACCAGACAGGACCCTAGGCCATATTAAGATCCATTGCTTTGGGTTACGGGCATGTGTCCTCAAAAGCCTGATTCCAATACGAGCATAGGGGTTTTCCTGAGGCACCCATCAGAACTCATCTCGTCTCCACAAGGAAACCTGTGCATGGGAGCCATGTCCAAAGCTTAGGAGAGTACTTCAGGGTCCCGGTGCCACAGCCCCATTCCAAGGCCCTCATGGACACAAAAACACATTAGGACCCATCCTCAGGAAAGCCCATTTCAACTCAGCGACCCTGGTTGCTCCGGCAGAGCCATCAACTCTAAACTATCTTGTTGCTAGGAGACAATTGGAATGGGAGGCGGGCTTCCCAGGCATCCATCCGCGAACGGTGCTCTGGAGTCATTCCATATGGGATGTCCTGGAGCTGTCCAACAGGTCTCAATTGTCCCGCAGAAGGAATCCTTGAAGGGGGCATCCCACAACTCCCAACGTGGGAAAACCTCAATGACCCCGAGATTCCGCTCCCTTCATGAAGCCGCCGTCATGCACTGAAACTCCAACCTGAGCCAACGTCTGATCCTCGCCCTGACTTCAGATGCATGAGATATTGGTTCAGATCTGCAGGGGGTACCTGCCGTGCCCTCGCCCTGAAACCCAAGTCTACCTTGTCTTCTCAGAATTCTCACACTCCTGGCCCCGAAGCCCTCAAGTTTGGCAATTCCGGACCCACAATGCAGCACTCTTCCTGCCCTCTAGAAAAAAAATTATTGCCTCATGAGCTGCCCAGGCACCTTAAATGAAGATAAACCTACACAGCACTCGACTTTACCCAAATGATATAGTCTAACCTGGGCACTAATGCACTGTCGAACACAACCTGAGCCCGGACCTCCTGACCAACACCCAGAAAGCTGACCGCACACTGAGCACATAAAACCCGCCATGGCCTTAGGTCCTCATCTCTTCCCTACCTCAGTTTTCAGGCTTCAGATCCGAGACCTTATCTCCAATCACTGCCCAGGGGTGAGTGTGATGCAGAAATCAGAACTCCTCCTTACCCATGGCAAGAACCCTTGTGGTTGGCACGTTGTCCAACGTTCAGTGTAGGAGAAACCAGCATTCACCCTGAGGCCCCGCCCATTCTTGAGTGCGACGAGGGCATACACACGCATTGTGACCCTCAGCATGAGTCCTGTCCTCTAGTAAGTCCTCTCAGTGGCTGGACCACTAGATGTCATAATGGGCTTGACATGTCCCTAGACCCAAATTTTTAACCAGATTTCTGATTGTCCAGTCGCCCCTCCCCAGGGCTCTACACTGGAATCCCTCATTTGGTGGGACTCCTGAGGTTAAAAAAGAAAACAACAACAACAACAACAAAACGGACTTCTTCCAGCCCACGGAATGACCCCAAACTCTTTGGACGGGGCCAAACCACCAGAGAGTAAGTCTCGTCCATTTCCCATCTAGTCACCCAGAAATTCCACGACCATGAGTGACACGATATCCAGAGACAAAAACTTGAGCAGGAGCCTCACACTCTCCCTTCTTTCAAATCCTGAAGAGTTCTCCTCATGGTCTGTAGGTCAGTCCTACCATACCTATGACCCGAAACATAAGCCGAGTTTGTGTTTTCAGACAACTGTCCAAACAGCCCTGGCCTACACAACCTACAGGCTCAGGCCCCTGGAGCCAAACCTGAGGACTGTACTTGCCCTCTCCAAGGGAATTGTGTGTGCCCATTCCAATGGCCACAACCCTTCTAATAGGATAAACCTCCAAAGTCCCTGATCCATCTCAATAGTGGTGGCTTCCCAGGAAAAATCAGGGGCAATCTGAGCCCAACTGAGCACCTACCTGCACTCAGACCCATAGTCAGATGTCCCCAGAGGTAAAAAGGAAAGAACAGGCCCCTAGGCACTAATCAGATCCATTGCTTTGGTTTCCAGGCATCTCTCCTCAGAGGTCTTTATTTCAAAAGCAGCATATATCTGTTTCTAGACTCACCCATCAGAAAACATCTCATCTACACATGGGAAACTTGCACGTTGGAGCTGTGTCAAAGCCTCTGTTTAGGAGAACCCTTTAGGGCCCCAGTGCCACCGCTTCATTCCAAGGTCTCCATAGACACAAAAGCACATTAGGACCCATCCTCAGGGGTGTCCATTTCAACTCAGCATCCTCGGTTGCTCCCCACAGATCCAAAAGATATAACCTGTCTTGGTGCTAGGAGACAATTGGAATGCGAGGTGGGCTACCCAGCCATCCATCCTTAGAACCCTGCTCAGAATCATTGGCCTGGAGCCATACAACAGGTCTCAATTGTCCTGCAAAAGACTCTCTGCAGTAGAGCTTCTCACAATTCCCATCGTGGGAAAACCCCCATGGCCTCGTGATGCCCCCCATTCATGAAGGGGCCATCATGGGCAGAAACTACAACCTGAGCAATCGTCTGATCTTCGCCCTGACTTCAGATGCACGAGATTTCGATTCAGGGCTGTAGATTGTGCCTGCCATGGCCTCACCCAGAAACCTAAGCCTAGCTTGTGTTCTCAGACTTTTGTCGTCAGACTACTGGCGCACAAACCCTCCAGTTTGGCAATCCAGAACTACAACGCAGCACTCTGCCTGCCCTCCAGAAGAAAAAACATTGTCCTCTGGGGCTACCCAGTAAGCCCAAATGAGGATCAACCTGCACCGAACTTGGCTGTACCCCAAATACATAGGCTAACCAGGGCACTAATGTCCTTTCTGACACAGGCTGAGCCTGGACCTCCTGACCCCTCCCAGACAGCTGGCCGCACACTGAGCACATCGAGCTGCCGTGGCCTTAGGTCGTCATCTCTTCCCAATCTCGGTTTTCAGGTTTCAGAACCTAGACCTTTTCTCCAATCACTGCCCAGGGTTGAAGGTGATGCAGAAATCAGAACTCCTTCCCCATGGCAGGAAACCCTTGGTTGGCATGTTGTCCAACGTTCAGTATAGTTGAAACCAGTGTGGCCCTTAAGGCCCCGCCCATGCTCGGGGGCCACATTGGTCACAAACACACATTGTGACCCTCTGGCTGAGCAGAGTCCTCAAGTAAGCCCACTCAGTGGCTGGATGAAGAGATAGCATATTGGGCTTGCCATGCCCCTAGGCCCCAATTTTTAACCATAGTTCGGGTTGTCCCTTCAGTCTTCCCCACGGCTTGGCTTTGGAATTCCTCTTTTGGTGGGACACCTGAGGTAACAAAACTGAAATGAGTCCTCCCATCCCACAGATTGACGAAAAGCAATTGGGAATCGGGCCAAATCCTCAGAGAGGAAGATTCGTCCATGGCCCATGAGGCCTCCCCGACATTCCACGGCCATCGCTGATACAAAATCCAGAGACAAAAGCCTGAGCAAGCGCCTCAGACTCGCACTTTCTTCATATCCAGAAGAGTTCTTCTCATGGTTTGTAGATCGGGCCTGCCATACCTACGTCCCCAAACCTAAGCTGAGTTTGTGTTTTCAGACTTCTGTCCTCAAAGTCTTGGGCCACACACCCTCCAGGCAGGGCCCTTGGAGCCACACATTAGGACTGTGCCTACCAGTCCATGGGAATTCTGCCCATTCCATGGTCCAAATGGTACAAATTAGGAGAAACCTCCAAAGTCCCTGAGGCCATCCCAATAGTGTAGGACGCCCGGAACAAACAAGGGCTGTCTGACACCAGCTGATAATCGACCTCCACTCATACCATAGATGGATGTCCCCAGAGAAGAAGATTGAACCAGACAGGAACCTAGGCCATAATAGGATCCATTGCTTTGGGTTACAGGCATGTGTCCTCAAAAGCCTGATTCCAATACGAGCATAGGTGTTTTCCTGAGGCACCCATCAGAACTCATCTCGTCTCCACAAGGAAACCTGTGCATGGGAGATATGTCCAAAGCTTAGGAGAGTACTTCAGGGTCCCGTAGCCACAGCCCCATTCCAAGGCCCTCATGGTCAGAAAAACACATTAGGGCCCATCCTCAGGAAAGTCCACTTCAACTCAGCCACCCCGGTTGCTCCGGCAGAGCCATCAGATCTAAACTGTCTTGTTGCTAGGAGACAATTGGAATGCGAGGCGGGCTTACCAGGCATCCATCCACGAACGGAGCTCTGGAGTCATTCCATATGGGATGTCCTGGAGCTGTCCAACAGGTCTCAATTGTCCCGCAGAAGGAATCCTTGAAGGGGTCATCCCACAACTCCCAACGTGGGAAAACCTCAATGGCCCCGAGATTCCGCTCCCTTCATGAAGCGGCCGTCATGCACAGAAACTCCAACCTGAGACAACGTCTGATCCTCGCCCTGACTTCAGATGCATGAGATTGGTTCAGATCTGCAGGGGGTACCTGCCGTGCCCTCGCCCTGAAACCCAAGTTAGCTTGTCTTCTCAGACTTCCGTCCTCACACTACTGGCCCCGAAGCCCTCAAGTTTGGCAATTCCGGACCCACAATGCAGCACTCTTCCTGCCCTCTAGAAAAAAAATTATTGCCTCATGAGCTGCCCAGGCACCTTAAATGAGGATAAACCTACACAGCACTCGACTTTACCCAAATGATATAGTCTAACCTGGGCACTAATGCACTGTCGAACACAACCTGAGCCCGGACCTCCTGACCAACACCCAGAAAGCTGACCGCACACTGAGCACATAAAACCCGCCATGGCCTTAGGTCATCATCCCTTCCCTACCTCAGTTTTCAGGCTTCAGATCCGAGATCTTATCTCCAATCACTGCCCAGGGGTGAGTGTGACGCAGAAATCAGAACTCCTCCTTACCCATGGCAAGAACCCTTGTGGTTGGCACGTTGTCCAACGTTCAGTGTGGGAGAAACCAGCTTTCACCCTGAGGCCCCGCCCATTCTTGAGTGCGACGAGGGCATACACACGCATTGTGACCCTCAGCATGAGTCCTGTCCTCTAGTAAGTCCTCTCAGTGGCTGGACCATTAGATGTCATAATGGGCTTGACATGTCCCTAGGCCCCAATTTTAAACCAGATTTCTGATTGTCCAGTCGTCCCTCCCCAGGGCTCTACTCTGGAATCCCTCATTTGGTGGGACACCTGAGGTTAAAAAAGAAAACAACAACAACAACAACAACAACAACAACAAAACGGACTTCTTCCAGCCCACAGAATGACCCCAAACTCTTTGGACGGGGCCAAACCACCAGAGAGTAAGACTCGTCCATTTCCCATGAAGTCACCCAGAAATTCCACGACCATGAGTGACACGATATCCAGAGACAAAAACTTGAGCAGGAGCCTCACACTCGCCCTTCTTTCAAATCCCGAAGAGTTCTCCTCATGGTCTGTAGGTCAGTCCTGCCATACCTATGACCCGAAACATAAGCCGAGTTTGTGTTTTCAGACAACTGTCCAAACAGCCCTGGCCTACACAACCTACAGGCTCAGGCCCCTGGAGCCAAACCTGAGGACTGTACTTGCCCTCTCCAAGGGAATTGTGTGTGCCCATTCCAATGGCCACAACCCTTCTAATAGTATAAACCTCCAAAGTCCCTGATCCATCTCAATAGTGGTGGCTTCCCAGGAAAAAACAGGGGCAATCTGAGCCCAACTGAGCACCTACCTGCACTCAGACCCATAGACAGATGTCCCCAGAGGTAAAAAGGAAAGAACAGGCCCCTAGGCCCTAATCAGATCCATTGCTTTTGTTTCCAGTCATCTCTCCTCAGAGGCCTGGATTTCAAAAGCAGCATATAGCTGTTTCTACACTCACCCATCAGAAAACATCTCATCTACACATGGGAAACTTGCACGTTGGAGCTGTGTCAAAGCCTCTGTTTAGGAGAACCCTTTAGGGCCCCAGTGCCACCGCTTCATTCCAAGGTCTCCATAGACACAAAAGCACATTAGGACCCATCCCCAGGTGTGTCCATTTCAACTCAGCGTCCTCAGTTGCTCCCCACAGATCCAGGAGATCTAACCTGTCTTGTTGCTAGGAGACAATTGGAATGCGAGGTGGGCTACCCAGCCATCCATCCTTAGAACCCTGCTCAGAATCATTGGCCTGGAGCCATACAACAGGTCTCAATTGTCCTGCAGAAGACTCTCTGCAGTTTGGAGCTTCTCACAACTCCCATCGTTGGAAAACCCCGATGGCCTCCAGATGCCACCCCCATTCATGAAGGGGCCATCAGGGGCAGAAACTCCAACCTGAGCAATCGTCTGAACCTCGCCCTGACTTCAGATGCACGAGATCTCGATTCAGGGCTGTAGATTGTGCCTGCCATGGCCTCACCCAGAAACCTAAGCCTAGCTTGTGTTCTCAGACTTTTGTCGTCAGACTACTGGCCCACAAGCCCTCCAGTTTGGCAATCCAGAACTACAATGCAGCACTCTGCCTGCCCTCCAGAAGAAAAAACATTGTTCTCTGGGGCTACCCAGTAACCCCAAATGAGGATCAACCTGCACCGACCTTGGGTGTACCCCAAATACATAGGCTGACCAGGGCACTAATGTCCTTTCTGACACAGGCTGAGCCTGGACCTCCTGACCCCTCCCAGACAGCTTGCCGCACACTGAGCACATCGAGCCGCCATGGCCTTAGGTCGTCATCTCTTCCCAACCTCGGTTTTCAGGTTTCAGAACGTAGACTTTATCTCCAATCACTGCCCAGGGTTGAAGGTGATGCAGAAATCAGAACTCCTTCCCCATGGCAAGAAACCTTGTGGTTGGCATGTTGTCCAACGTTCAGTGTAGTTGAAACCAGTGTGGCCCTTGAGGCCCCGCCCATGCTCGCGGGCCACATTGGTCACAAACACACATTGTGACCCTCTGGCTTAGCCGAGTCCTCAAGTAAGGCCACTCAGTGGCTGGATGAAGAGATAGCATATTGGGCATGCCATGCCCCTAGGCCCCAATTTTTAACCATAGTTCGGGTTGTCCCTTCAGTCTTCCCCACGGCTTGGCTTTGGAATTCCTCTTTTGGTGGGACACCTGAGGTAACAAAACTGAAATGAGTCCTCCCATCCCACAGATTGACGAAAAGCAATTGGGAATCGGGCCAAATCCTCAGAGAGGAAGATTCGTCCATGGCCCATGAGGCCTCCCCGACATTCCACGGCCATCGCTGATACAAAATCCAGAGACAAAAGCCTGAGCAAGCGCCTCAGACTCGCACTTTCTTCATATCCAGAAGAGTTCTTCTCATGGTTTGTAGATCGGGCCTGCCATACCTACGTCCCCAAACCTAAGCTGAGTTTGTGTTTTCAGACTTCTGTCCTCAAAGTCTTGGGCCACACACCCTCCAGGCTGGGCCCTTGGAGCCACACATTAGGACTGTGCCTACCAATCCATGGGAATTCTGCCCATTCCATGACCCAAAATCGTACAAATTAGGAGAAACTTCCAAAGTCCCTGAGGCCATCCCAATAGTGTAGGACGCCCGGAATAAACAAGGGCTGTCTGACACCAGCTGATAATCGACCTCCACTCATACCATAGATGGATGTCCCCAGAGAAGAAGATTGAACCAGACAGGACCCTAGGCCATAATAGGATCCATTGCTTTGGGTTACAGGCATGTGTCCTCAAAAGCCTGATTCCAATACGAGCATAGGGGTTTTCCTGAGGCACCCATCAGAACTCATCTCGTCTCCACAAGGAAACCTGTGCATGGGAGCCATGTCCAAAGCTTAGGAGAGTACTTCAGGGTCCCGTAGCCACCGCCCCATTCCAAGGCCCTCATGGTCAGAAAAACACATTAGGGCCCATCCTCAGGAAAGTCCATTTCAACTCAGCCACCCTGGTTGCTCCGGCAGAGCCATCAGATCTAAACTGTCTTGTTGCTAGGAGACAATTGGAATGCGATGCGGGCTTCCCAGGCATCCATCCACGAACGGTGCTCTGGAGTCATTCCATATGGGATGTCCTGGAGCTGTCCAACAGGTCTCAATTGTCCCGCAGAAGGAATCCTTGAAGGGGGCATCCCACAACTCCCAACCTGGGAAAACCTCAATGGCCCCGAGATTCCGCTCCCTTCATGAAGCGGCCGTCATGCACTGAAACTCCAACCTGAGCCAACGTCTGATCCTTGCCCTGACTTCAGATGCATGAGATATTGGTTCAGATCTGCAGGGGGTACCTGCCGTGCCCTCGCCCTGAAACCCAAGTCTAGCTTGTCTTCTCAGACTTCCGTCCTCACACTCCTGGCCCCGAAGCCCTCAAGTTTGGCAATTCCGGACCCACAATGCAGCACTCTTCCTGCCCTCTAGAAAAAAAATTATTGCCTCATGAGCTGCCCAGGCACCTTAAATGAGGATCAACCTACACAGCACTCGACTTTACCCAAATGATATAGTCTAACCTGGGCACTAATGCACTGTCGAACACAACCTGAGCCCGGACCTCCTGACCAACACCCAGAAAGCTGACCGCACACTGAGCACATAAAACCCGCCATGGCCTTAGGTCATCATCCCTTCCCTACCTCAGTTTTCAGGCTTCAGATCCGAGATATTATCTCCAATCACTGCCCAGGGGTGAGTGTGATGCAGAAATCAGAACTCCTCCTTACCCATGGCAAGAACCCTTGTGGTTGGCACGTTGTCCAACGTTCAGTGTAGGTGAAACCAGCATTCACCCTGAGGCCCCGCCCATTCTTGAGTGCGACGAGGGCATACACACGCATTGTGACCCTCAGCATGAGTCCTGTCCTCTAGTAAGTCCTCTCAGTGGCTGGACCATTAGATGTCATAATGGGCTTGACATGTCCCTAGGCCCCAATTTTTAACCAGATTTCTGATTGTCCAGTCGCCCCTCCCCAGGGCTCTACTCTGGAATCCCTCATTTGGTGGGACACCTGAGGTTAAAAAAGAAAACAACAACAACAACAACAACAACAACAACAAAACGGACTTCTTCCAGCCCACAGAATGACCCCAAACTCTTTGGACGGGGCCAAACCACCAGAGAGTAAGACTCGTCCATTTCCCATGACGTCACCCAGAAATTCCACGACCATGAGTGACACGATATCCAGAGACAAAAACTTGAGCAGGAGCCTCACACTCGCCCTTCTTTCAAATCCCGAAGAGTTCTCCTCATGGTCTGTAGGTCAGTCCTGCCATACCTATGACCCGAAACATAAGCCGAGTTTGTGTTTTCAGACAATTGTCCAAACAGCCCTGGCCTACACAACCTACAGGCTCAGGCCCCTGGAGCCAAACCTGAGGACTGTACTTGCCCTCTCCAAGGGAATTGTGTGTGCCCATTCCAATGGCCACAACCCTTCTAATAGGATAAACCTCCAAAGTCCCTGATCCATCTCAATAGTGGTGGCTTCCCAGGAAAAAACAGGGGCAATCTGAACCCAACTGAGCACCTACCTGCACTCAGACACATAGACAGATGTCCCCAGAGGGAAAAAGGAAAGAACAGGCCCCTAGGCACTAATCAGATCCATTGCTTTGGTTTCCAGGCATCTCTCCTCAGAGGTCTTTATTTCAAAAGCAGCATATATCTGTTTCTAGACTCACCCATCAGAAAACATCTCATCTACACATGGGAAACTTGCACGTTGGAGCTGTGTCAAAGCCTCTGTTTAGGAGAACCCTTTAGGGCCCCAGTGCCACCGCTTCATTCCAAGGTCTCCATAGACACAAAAGCACATTAGGACCCATCCTCAGGGGTGTCCATTTCAACTCAGCGTCCTCGGTTGCTCCCCACAGATCCAAAAGATATAACCTGTCTTGGTGCTAGGAGACAATTGGAATGCGAGGTGGGCTACCCAGCCATCCATCCTTAGAACCCTGCTCAGAATCATTGGCCTGGAGCCATACAACAGGTCTCAATTGTCCTGCAGAAGACTCTCTGCAGTTTAGAGCTTCTCACAATTCCCATCGTGGGAAAACCCCCATGGCCTTGTGATGCCCCCCATTCATGAAGGGGCCATCATGGGCAGAAACTACAACCTGAGCAATCGTCTGATCCTCGCCCTGACTTCAGATTCACGAGATCTCGATTCAGGGCTGTAGATTGTGCCTGCCATGGCCTCACCCAGAAACCTAAGCCTAGCTTGTGTTCTCAGACTTTTGTCGTCAGACTACTGGCGCACAAACCCTCCAGTTTGGCAATCCAGAACTACAACGCAGCACTCTGCCTGCCCTCCAGAAGAAAAAACATTGTCCTCTGGGGCTACCCAGTAACCCCAAATGAGGATCAACCTGCACCGACCTTGGCTGTACCCCAAATACATAGGCTAACCAGGGCACTAATGTCCTTTCTGACACAGGCTGAGCCTGGACCTCCTGACCCCTCCCAGACAGCTGGCCGCACACTGAGCACATCGAGCTGCCGTGGCCTTAGGTCGTCATCTCTTCACAATCTCGGTTTTCAGGTTTCAGAACCTAGACCTTTTCTCCAATCACTGCCCAGGGTTGAAGGTGATGCAGAAATCAGAACTCCTTCCCCATGGCAGGAAACCCTTGGTTGGCATGTTGTCCAACGTTCAGTAGAGTTGAAACCAGTGTGGCCCTTGAGGCCCCGCCCATGCTCGGGGGCCACATTGGTCACAAACACACATTGTGACCCTCTGGCTGAGCAGAGTCCTCAAGTAAGGCCACTCAGTGGCTGGATGAAGAGATAGCATATTGGGCTTGCCATGCCCCTAGGCCCCAATTTTTAACCATAGTTCCGGTTGTCCCTTCAGTCTTCCCCACGGCTTGGCTTTGGAATTCCTCTTTTGGTGGGACACCTGAGGTAACAAAACTGAAATGAGTCCTCCCATCCCACAGATTGACGAAAAGCAATTGGGAATCGGGCCAAATCCTCAGAGAGGAAGATTCGTCCATGGCCCATGAGGCCTCCCCGACATTCCACGGCCATCGCTGATACAAAATCCAGAGACAAAAGCCTGAGCAAGCGCCTCAGACTCGCACTTTCTTCATATCCAGAAGAGTTCTTCTCATGGTTTGTAGATCGGGCCTGCCATACCTACGTCCCCAAACCTAAGCTGAGTTTGTGTTTTCAGACTTCTGTCCTCAAAGTCTTGGGCCACACACCCTCCAGGCAGGGCCCTTGGAGCCACATATTAGGACTGTGCCTACCAGTCCATGGGAATTCTGCCCATTCCATGGTCCAAATGGTACAAATTAGGAGAAACCTCCAAAGTCCCTGAGGCCATCCCAATAGTGTAGGACGCCCGGAACAAACAAGGGCTGTCTGACACCAGCTGATAATCGACCTCCACTCATACCATAGATGGATGTCCCCAGAGAAGAAGATTGAACCAGACAGGAACCTAGGCCATAATAGGATCCATTGCTTTGGGTTACAGGCATGTGTCCTCAAAAGCCTGATTCCAATACGAGCATAGGGGTTTTCCTGAGGCACCCATCAGAACTCATCTCGTCTCCACAAGGAAACCTGTGCATGGGAGATATGTCCAAAGCTTAGGAGAGTACTTCAGGGTCCCGTAGCCACAGCCCCATTCCAAGGCCCTCATGGTCAGAAAAACACATTAGGGCCCATCCTCAGGAAAGTCCACTTCAACTCAGCCACCCCGGTTTCTCCGGCAGAGCCATCAGATCTAAACTGTCTTGTTGCTAGGAGACAATTGGAATGCGATGCGGGCTTCCCAGGCATCCATCCACGAACGGTGCTCTGGAGTCATTCCATATGGGATGTCCTGGAGCTGTCCAACAGATCTCAATTGTCCCGCAGAAGGAATCCTTGAAGGGGGCATCCCACAACTCCCAACCTGGGAAAACCTCAATGGCCCCGAGATTCCGCTCCCTTCATGAAGCGGCCGTCATGCACAGAAACTCCAACCTGAGCCAACGTCTGATCCTCGCCCTGACTTCAGATGCATGAGATTGGTTCAGATCTGCAGGGGGTACCTGCCGTGCCCTCGCCCTGAAACCCAAGTTAGCTTGTCTTCTCAGACTTCCGTCCTCACACTACTGGCCCCGAAGCCCTCAAGTTTGGCAATTCCGGACCCACAATGCAGCACTCTTCCTGCCCTCTAGAAAAAAAATTATTGCCTCATGAGCTGCCCAGGCACCTTAAATGAGGATCAACCTACACAGCACTCGACTTTACCCAAATGATATAGTCTAACCTGGGCACTAATGCACTGTCGAACACAACCTGAGCCCGGACCTCCTGACCAACACCCAGAAAGCTGACCGCACACTGAGCACATAAAACCCGCCATGGCCTTAGGTCATCATCCCTTCCCTACCTCAGTTTTCAGGCTTCAGATCCGAGATCTTATCTCCAATCACTGCCCAGGGGTGAGTGTGACGCAGAAATCAGAACTCCTCCTTACCCATGGCAAGAACCCTTGTGGTTGGCACGTTGTCCAACGTTCAGTGTGGGAGAAACCAGCTTTCACCCTGAGGCCCCGCCCATTCTTGAGTGCGACGAGGGCATACACACGCATTGTGACCCTCAGCATGAGTCCTGTCCTCTAGTAAGTCCTCTTAGTGGCTGGACCATTAGATGTCATAATGGGCTTGACATGTCCCTAGGCCCCAATTTTAAACCAGATTTCTGATTGTCCAGTCGCCCCTCCCCAGGGCTCTACTCTGGAATCCCTCATTTGGTGGGACACCTGAGGTTAAAAAAGAAAACAACAACAACAACAACAACAACAACAACAAACGGACTTCTTCCAGCCCACAGAATGACCCCAAACTCTTTGGACGGGGCCAAACCACCAGAGAGTAAGAGTCGTCCATTTCCCATGAAGTCACCCAGAAATTCCACGACCATGAGTGACACGATATCCAGAGACAAAAACTTGAGCAGGAGCCTCACACTCTCCCTTCTTTCAAATCCTGAAGAGTTCTCCTCATGGTCTGTAGGTCAGTCCTGCCATACCTATGACCCGAAACATAAGCCGAGTTTGTGTTTTCAGACAACTGTCCAAACAGCCCTGGCCTACACAACCTACAGGCTCAGGCCCCTGGAGCCAAACCTGAGGACTGTACTTGCCCTCTCCAAGGGAATTGTGTGTGCCCATTCCAATGGCCACAACCCTTCTAATAGGATAAACCTCCAAAGTCCCTGATCCATCTCAATAGTGGTGGCTTCCCAGGAAAAAATAGGGGCAATCTGAGCCCAACTGAGCACCTACCTGCACTCAGACCCATAGTCAGATGTCCCCAGAGGTAAAAAGGAAAGAACAGGCCCCTAGGCACTAATCAGATCCATTGCTTTGGTTTCCAGGCATCTCTCCTCAGAGGTCTTTATTTCAAAAGCAGCATATATCTGTTTCTAGACTCACCCATCAGAAAACATCTCATCTACACATGGGAAACTTGCACGTTGGAGCTGTGTCAAAGCCTCTGTTTAGGAGAACCCTTTAGGGCCCCAGTGCCACCGCTTCATTCCAAGGTCTCCATAGACACAAAATCACATTAGGACCCATCCTCAGGGGTGTCCATTTCAACTCAGCGCCCTGGTTGCTCCCCACAGATCCAAAAGATATAACCTGTCTTGGTGCTAGGAGACAATTGGAATGCGAGGTGGGCTACCCAGCCATCCATCCTTAGAACCCTGCTCAGAATCATTGGCCTGGAGCCATACAACAGGTCTCAATTGTCCTGCAAAAGACTCTCTGCAGTAGAGCTTCTCACAATTCCCATCGTGGGAAAACCCCCATGGCCTTGTGATGCCCCCCATTCATGAAGGGGCCATCAGGGACAGAAACTCCAATTTGAGCGATCGTCTGATCCTCGCCCTGTCTTCAGATGCACGAGATCTCCATTCAGGTCTGTAGATTGTGCCTGCCATGGCCTCACCCAGAAACCTAAGCCTAGCTTGTGTTCTCAGACTTTTGTCGTCAGACTACTGGCCCACAAGCCCTCCAGTTTGGCAATCCAGAACTACAATGCAGCACTCTGCCTGCACTCCAGAAGAAAAAACATTGTCCTCTGGGGCTACCCAGTAACCCCAAATGAGGATCAACCTGCACCGAACTTGGCTGTACCCCAAATACATAGGCTGACCAGGGCACTAATGTCCTTTCTGACACAGGCTGAGCCTGGACCTCCTGACCCCTCCTAGACAGCTTGCCACACACTGAGCACATCGAGCCGCCATGGCCTTAGGTCGTCATCTCTTCCCAACCTCGGTTTTCAGGTTTCAGAACGTAGACTTTATCTCCAATCACTGCCCAGGGTTGAAGGTGATGCAGAAATCAGAACTCCTTCCTCATGGCAAGAAACCTTGTGGTTGGCATGTTGTCCAACGTTCAGTGTAGTTGAAACCAGTGTGGCCCTTGAGGCCCCGCCCATTTCGCGGGCCACATTGGTCACAAACACACATTGTGACCCTCTGGCTGAGCCGAGTCCTCAAGTAAGGCCACTCAGTGGCTGGATGAAGAGATAGCATATTGGGCTTGCCATGCCCCTAGGCCCCAATTTTTAACCATAGTTCGGGTTGTCCCTTCAGTCTTCCCCACGGCTTGGCTTTGGAATTCCTCTTTTGGTGGGACACCTGAGGTAACAAAACTGAAATGAGTCCTCCCATCCCACAGATTGACGAAAAGCAATTGGGAATCGGGCCAAATCCTCAGAGAGGAAGATTCGTCCATGGCCCATGAGGCCTCCCCGACATTCCACGGCCATCGCTGATACAAAATCCAGAGACAAAAGCCTGAGCAAGCGCCTCAGACTCGCACTTTCTTCATATCCAGAAGAGTTCTTCTCATGGTTTGTAGATCGGGCCTGCCATACCTACGTCCCCAAACCTAAGCTGAGTTTGTGTTTTCAGACTTCTGTCCTCAAAGTCTTGGGCCACACACCCTCCAGGCTGGGCCCTTGGAGCCACACATTAGGACTGTGCCTACCAATCCATGGGAATTCGGCCCATTCCATGACCCAAAATCGTACAAATTAGGAGAAACTTCCAAAGTCCCTGAGGCCATCCCAATAGTGTAGGATGCCCGGAATAAACAAGGGCTGTCTGACACCAGCTGATAATCGACCTCCACTCATACCATAGATGGATGTCCCCAGAGAAGAAGATTGAACCAGACAGGACCCTAGGCCATAATAGGATCCATTGCTTTGGGTTACAGGCATGTGTCCTCAAAAGCCTGATTCCAATACGAGCATAGGGGTTTTCCTGAGGCACCCATCAGAACTCATCTCGTCTCCACAAGGAAACCTGTGCATGGGAGCCATGTCCAAAGCTTAGGAGAGTACTTCAGGGTCCCGTAGCCACCGCCCCATTCCAAGGCCCTCATGGTCAGAAAAACACATTAGGGCCCATCCTCAGGAAAGTCCATTTCAACTCAGCCACCCTGGTTGCTCCGGCAGAGCCATCAGATCTAAACTGTCTTGTTGCTAGGAGACAATTGGAATGCGAGGCGGGCTTCCCAGGCATCCATCCACGAACGGTGCTCTGGAGTCATTCCATATGGGATGTCCTGGAGCTGTCCCACAGGTCTCAATTGTCCCGCAGAAGGAATCCTTGAAGGGGGCATCCCACAACTCCCAACGTGGGAAAACCTCAATGGCCCCGAGATTCCGCTCCCTTCATGAAGCGGCCGTCATGCACTGAAACTCCAACCTGAGCCAACGTCTGATCCTTGCCCTGACTTCAGATGCATGAGATATTGGTTCAGATCTGCAGGGGGTACCTGCCGTGCCCTCGCCCTGAAACCCAAGTCTAGCTTGTCTTCTCAGACTTCCGTCCTCACACTCCTGGCCCCGAAGCCCTCAAGTTTGGCAATTCCGGACCCACAATGCAGCACTCTTCCTGCCCTCTAGAAAAAAAATTATTGCCTCATGAGCTGCCCAGGCACCTTAAATGAGGATAAACCTACACAGCACTCGACTTTACCCAAATGATATAGTCTAACCTGGGCACTAATGCACTGTCGAACACAACCTGAGCCCGGACCTCCTGACCAACACCCAGAAAGCTGACCGCACACTGAGCACATAAAACCCGCCATGGCCTTAGGTCATCATCCCTTCCCTACCTCAGTTTTCAGGCTTCAGATCCGAGATCTTATCTCCAATCACTGCCCAGGGGTGAGTGTGACGCAGAAATCAGAACTCCTCCTTACCCATGGCAAGAACCCTTGTGGTTGGCACGTTGTCCAACGTTCAGTGTAGGAGAAACCAGCATTCACCCTGAGGCCCCGCCCATTCTTGAGTGCGACGAGGGCATACACATGCATTGTGACCCTCAGCATGAGTCCTGTCCTCTAGTAAGTCCTCTCAGTGGCTGGACCATTAGATGTCATAATGGGCTTGACATGTCCCTAGGCCCCAATTTTAAACCAGATTTCTGATTGTCCAGTCGCCCCTCCCCAGGGCTCTACTCTGGAATCCCTCATTTGGTGGGACACCTGAGGTTAAAAAAGAAAACAACAACAACAACAACAACAACAACAAAACGGACTTCTTCCAGCCCACAGAATGACCCCAAACTCTTTGGACGGGGCCAAACCACCAGAGTAAGACTCGTCCATTTCCCATGAAGTCACCCAGAAATTCCACGACCATGAGTGACACGATATCCAGAGACAAAAACTTGAGCAGGAGCCTCACACTCGCCCTTCTTTCAAATCCCGAAGAGTTCTCCTCATGGTCTGTAGGTCAGTCCTGCCATACCTATGACCCGAAACATAAGCCGAGTTTGTGTTTTCAGACAACTGTCCAAACAGCCCTGGCCTACACAACCTACAGGCTCAGGCCCCTGGAGCCAAACCTGAGGACTGTACTTGCCCTCTCCAAGGGAATTGTGTGTGCCCATTCCAATGGCCACAACCCTTCTAATAGGATAAACCTCCAAAGTCCCTGATCCATCTCAATAGTGGTGGCTTCCCAGGAAAAAACAGGGGCAATCTGAGCCCAACTGAGCACCTACCTGCACTCAGACCCATAGACAGATGTCCCCAGAGGTAAAAAGGAAAGAACAGGCCCCTAGGCCCTAATCAGATCCATTGCTTTTGTTTCCAGTCATCTCTCCTCAGAGGCCTGGATTACAAAAGCAGCATATAGCTGTTTCTACACTCACCCATCAGAAAACATCTCATCTACACATGGGAAACTTGCACGTTGGAGCTGTGTCAAAGCCTCTGTTTTGGAGAACCCTTTAGGGCCCCAGTGCCACCGCTTCATTCCAAGGTCTCCATAGACACAAAAGCACATTAGGACCCATCCCCAGGTGTGTCCATTTCAACTCAGCGTCCTCAGTTGCTCCCCACAGATCCAGGAGATCTAACCTGTCTTGTTGCTAGGAGACAATTGGAATGCGAGGTGGGCTACCCAGCCATCCATCCTTAGAACCCTGCTCAGAATCATTGGCCTGGAGCCATACAACAGGTCTCAATTGTCCTGCAGAAGACTCTCTGCAGTTTGGAGCTTCTCACAACTCCCATCGTGGGAAAACCCCGATGGCCTCCAGATGCCCCCCCCATTCATGAAGGGGCCATCAGGGGCAGAAACTCCAACCTGAGCAATCGTCTGAACCTCGCCCTGACTTCAGATGCACGAGATCTCGATTCAGGGCTGTAGATTGTGCCTGCCATGGCCTCACCCAGAAACCTAAGCCTAGCTTGTGTTCTCAGACTTTTGTCGTCAGACTACTGGCCCACAAGCCCTCCAGTTTGGCAATCCAGAACTACAATGCAGCACTCTGCCTGCCCTCCAGAAGAAAAAACATTGTCCTCTGGGGCTACCCAGTAACCCCAAATGAGGATCAACCTGCACCGAACTTGGCTGTACCCCAAATACATAGGCTGACCAGGGCACTAATGTCCTTTCTGACACAGGCTGAGCCTGAACCTCCTGACCCCTCCCAGACAGCTTGCCGCACACTGAGCACATCGAGCCGCCATGGCCTTAGGTCGTCATCTCTTCCCAACCTCGGTTTTCAGGTTTCAGAACGTAGACTTTATCTCCAATCACTGCCCAGGGTTGAAGGTGATGCAGAAATCAGAACTCCTTCCTCATGGCAAGAAACCTTGTGGTTGGCATGTTGTCCAACGTTCAGTGTAGTTGAAACCAGTGTGGCCCTTGAGGCCCCGCCCATGCTCGCGGGCCACATTGGTCACAAACACACATTGTGACCCTCTGGCTGAGCCGAGTCCTCAAGTAAGGCCACTCAGTGGCTGGATGAAGAGATAGCATATTGGGCTTGCCATGCCCCTAGGCCCCAATTTTTAACCATAGTTCGGGTTGTCCCTTCAGTCTTCCCCACGGCTTGGCTTTGGAATTCCTCTTTTGGTGGGACACCTGAGGTAACAAAACTGAAATGAGTCCTCCCATCCCACAGATTGACGAAAAGCAATTGGGAATCGGGCCAAATCCTCAGAGAGGAAGATTCGTCCATGGCCCATGAGGCCTCCCCGACATTCCACGGCCATCGCTGATACAAAATCCAGAGACAAAAGCCTGAGCAAGCGCCTCAGACTCGCACTTTCTTCATATCCAGAAGAGTTCTTCTCATGGTTTGTAGATCGGGCCTGCCATACCTACGTCCCCAAACCTAAGCTGAGTTTGTGTTTTCAGACTTCTGTCCTCAAAGTCTTGGGCCACACACCCTCCAGGCTGGGCCCTTGGAGCCACACATTAGGACTGTGCCTACCAATCCATGGGAATTCGGCCCATTCCATGACCCAAAATCGTACAAATTAGGAGAAACTTCCAAAGTCCCTGAGGCCATCCCAATAGTGTAGGACGCCCGGAACAAACAAGGGCTGTCTGACACCAGCTGATAATCGACCTCCACTCATACCATAAATGGATGTCCCCAGAGGAGAAGATTGAACCAGACAGGACCCTAGGCCATAATAGGATCCATTGCTTTGGGTTACAGGCATGTGTCCTCAAAAGCCTGATTCCAATACGAGCATAGGGGTTTTCCTGAGGCACCCATCAGAACTCATCTCGTCTCCACAAGGAAACCTGTGCATGGGAGCCATGTCCAAAGCTTAGGAGAGTACTTCAGGGTCCCGTAGCCACCGCCCCATTCCAAGGCCCTCATGGTCAGAAAAACACATTAGGGCCCATCCTCAGGAAAGTCCATTTCAACTCAGCCACCCTGGTTGCTCCGGCAGAGCCATCAGATCTAAACTGTCTTGTTGCTAGGAGACAATTGGAATGCGAGGCGGGCTTCCCAGGCATCCATCCACGAACGGTGCTCTGGAGTCATTCCATATGGGATGTCCTGGAGCTGTCCAACAGGTCTCAATTGTCCCGCAGAAGGAATCCTTGAAGGGGGCATCCAACAACTCCCAACGTGGGAAAACCTCAATGGCCCCGACGTTCCGCTCCCTTCATGAAGCGGCCGTCATGCACTGAAACTCCAACCTGAGCCAACGTCTGATCCTTGCCCTGACTTCAGATGCATGAGATATTGGTTCAGATCTGCAGGGGGTACCTGCCGTGCCCTCGCCCTGAAACCCAAGTCTAGCTTGTCTTCTCAGACTTCCGTCCTCACACTCCTGGCCCCGAAGCCCTCAAGTTTGGCAATTCCGGACGCACAATGCAGCACTCCTCCTGCCCTCTAGAAAAAAAATTATTGCCTCATGAGCTGCCCAGGCACCTTAAATGAGGATCAACCTACACAGCACTCAACTTTACCCAAATGATATAGTCTAACCTGGGCACTAATGCACTGTCGAACACAACCTGAGCCCGGACCTCCTGACCAACACCCAGAAAGCTGACCGCACACTGAGCACATAAAACCCGCCATGGCCTTAGGTCATCATCCCTTCCCTACCTCAGTTTTCAGGCTTCAGATCCGAGATCTTATCTCCAATCACTGCCCAGGGGTGAGTGTGATGCAGAAATCAGAACTCCTCCTTACCCATGGCAAGAACCCTTGTGGTTGGCACGTTGTCCAACGTTCAGTGTAGGAGAAACCAGCATTCACCCTGAGGCCCCGCCCATTCTTGAGTGCGACGAGGGCATACACACGCATTGTGACCCTCAGCATGAGTGCTGTCCTCTAGTAAGTCCTCTCAGTGGCTGGACCATTAGATGTCATAATGGGCTTGACATGTCCCTAGCCCCAATTTTAAACCAGATTTCTGATTGTCCAGTCGCCCCTCCCCAGGGCTCTACTCTGGAATCCCTCATTTGGTGGGACACCTGAGGTTAAAAAAGAAAACAACAACAACAACAACAACAACAACAACAAAACGGACTTCTTCCAGCCCACAGAATGACCCCAAACTCTTTGGACGGGGCCAAACCACCAGAGAGTAAGACTCGTCCATTTCCCATGAAGTCACCCAGAAATTCCACGACCATGAGTGACACGATATCCAGAGACAAAAACTTGAGCAGGAGCCTCACACTCGCCCTTCTTTCAAATCCCGAAGAGTTCTCCTCATGGTCTGTAGGTCAGTCCTGCCATACCTATAACCCGAAACATAAGCCGAGTTTGTGTTTTCAGACAACTGTCCAAACAGCCCTGGCCTACACAACCTACAGGCTCAGGCCCCTGGAGCCAAACCTGAGGACTGTACTTGCCCTCTCCAAGGGAATTGTGTGTGCCCATTCCAATGGCCACAACCCTTCTAATAGGATAAACCTCCAAAGTCCCTGATCCATCTCAATAGTGGTGGCTTCCCAGGAAAAACAGGGGCAATCTGAGCCCAACTGAGCACCTACCTGCACTCAGACCCATAGACAGATGTCCCCAGAGGTAAAAAGGAAAGAACAGGCCCCTAGGCCCTAATCAGATCCATTGCTTTTGTTTCCAGTCATCTCTCCTCAGAGGCCTGGATTACAAAAGCAGCATATAGCTGTTTCTACACTCACCCATCAGAAAACATCTCATCTACACATGGGAAACTTGCACGTTGGAGCTGTGTCAAAGCCTCTGTTTAGGAGAACCCTTTAGGGCCCCAGTGCCACCGCTTCATTCCAAGGTCTCCATAGACACAAAAGCACATTAGGACCCATCCCCAGGTGTGTCCATTTCAACTCAGCGTCCTCAGTTGCTCCCCACAGATCCAGGAGATCTAACCTGTCTTGTTGCTAGGAGACAATTGGAATGCGAGGTGGGCTACCCAGCCATCCATCCTTAGAACCCTGCTCAGAATCATTGGCCTGGAGCCATACAACAGGTCTCAATTGTCCTGCAGAAGACTCTCTGCAGTTTGGAGCTTCTCACAACTCCCATCGTGGGAAAACCCCGATGGCCTCCAGATGCCCCCCCCATTCATGAAGGGGCCATCAGGGGCAGAAACTCCAACCTGAGCAATCGTCTGAACCTCGCCCTGACTTCAGATGCACGAGATCTCGATTCAGGGCTGTAGATTGTGCCTGCCATGGCCTCACCCAGAAACCTAAGCCTAGCTTGTGTTCTCAGACTTTTGTCGTCAGACTACTGGCCCACAAGCCCTCCAGTTTGGCAATCCAGAACTACAATGCAGCACTCTGCCTGCCCTCCAGAAGAAAAAACATTGTCCTCTGGGGCTACCCAGTAACCCCAAATGAGGATCAACCTGCACCAAACTTGGCTGTACCCCAAATACATAGGCTGACCAGGGCACTAATGTCCTTTCTGACACAGGCTGAGCCTGGACCTCCTGACCCCTCCCAGACAGCTTGCCGCACACTGAGCACATCGAGCCGCCATGGCCTTAGGTCGTCATCTCTTCCCAACCTCGGTTTTCAGGTTTCAGAACGTAGACTTTATCTCCAATCACTGCCCAGGGTTGAAGGTGATGCAGAAATCAGAACTCCTTCCTCATGGCAAGAAACCTTGTGGTTGGTATGTTGTCCAACGTTCAGTGTAGTTGAAACCAGTGTGGCCCTTGAGGCCCCGCCCATGCTCGCGGGCCACATTGGTCACAAACACACATTGTGACCCTCTGGCTGAGCCGAGTCCTCAAGTAAGGCCACTCAGTGGCTGGATGAAGAGATAGCATATTGGGCTTGCCATGCCCCTAGGCCCCAATTTTTAACCATAGTTCGGGTTGTCCCTTCAGTCTTCCCCACGGCTTGGCTTTGGAATTCCTCTTTTGGTGGGACACCTGAGGTAACAAAACTGAAATGAGTCCTCCCATCCCACAGATTGACGAAAAGCAATTGGGAATCGGGCCAAATCCTCAGAGAGGAAGATTCGTCCATGGCCCATGAGGCCTCCCCGACATTCCACGGCCATCGCTGATACAAAATCCAGAGACAAAAGCCTGAGCAAGCGCCTCAGACTCGCACTTTCTTCATATCCAGAAGAGTTCTTCTCATGGTTTGTAGATCGGGTCTGCCATACCTACGTCCCCAACCTAAGCTGAGTTTGTGTTTTCAGACTTCTGTCCTCAAAGTCTTGGGCCACACACCCTCCAGGCTGGGCCCTTGGAGCCACACATTAGGACTGTGCCTACCAATCCATGGGAATTCTGCCCATTCCATGGTCCAATATCGTACAAATTAGGAGAAACCTCCAAAGTCCCTGAGGCCATCCCAATAGTGTAGGACGCCCGGAACAAACAAGGGCTGTCTGACACCAGCTGATAATCGACCTCCACTCATACCATAGATGGATGTCCCCAGAGAAGAAGATTGAACCAGACAGGACCCTAGGCCATAATAGGATCCATTGCTTTGGGTTACAGGCATGTGTCCTCAAAAGCCTGATTCCAATACGAGCATAGGGGTTTTCCTGAGGCACCCATCAGAACTCATCTCGTCTCCACAAGGAAACCTGTGCATGGGAGCCATGTCCAAAGCTTAGGAGAGTACTTCAGGGTCCCGTAGCCACCGCCCCATTCCAAGGCCCTCATGGTCAGAAAAACACATTAGGGCCCATCCTCAGGAAAGTCCATTTCAACTCAGCCACCCCGGTTGCTCCGGCAGAGCCATCAGATCTAAACTGTCTTGTTGCTAGGAGACAATTGGAATGCGAGGCGGGCTTCCCAGGCATCCATCCATGAACGGTGCTCTGGAGTCATTCCATATGGGATGTCCTGGAGCTGTCCAACAGGTCTCAATTGTCCCGCAGAAGGAATCCTTGAAGGGGGCATCCAACAACTCCCAACGTAGGAAAACCTCAATGGCCCCGACGTTCCGCTCCCTTCATGAAGCGGCCGTCATACACAGAAACTCCAACCTGAGCCAACGTCTGATCCTCGCCCTGACTTCAGATGCATGAGATTGGTTCAGATCTGCAGGGGGTACCTGCCGTGCCCTCGCCCTGAAACCCAAGTTAGCTTGTCTTCTCAGACTTCCGTCCTCACACTACTGGCCCCGAAGCCCTCAAGTTTGGCAATTCCAGACCCACAATGCAGCACTCTTCCTGCCCTCTAGAAAAAAAATTATTGCCTCATGAGCTGCCCAGGCACCTTAAATGAGGATAAACCTACACAGCACTCGACTTTACCCAAATGATATAGTCTAACCTGGGCACTAATGCACTGTGGAACACAACCTGAGCCCGGACCTCCTGACCAACACCCAGAAAGCTTACCGCACACTGAGCACATAAAACCCGCCATGGCCTTAGGTCATCATCCCTTCCCTACCTCAGTTTTCAGGCTTCAGATCCGAGATCTTATCTCCAATCACTGCCCAGGGGTGAGTGTGACGCAGAAATCAGAACTCCTCCTTACCCATGGCAAGAACCCTTGTGGTTGGCACGTTGTCCAACGTTCAGTGTGGGAGAAACCAGCTTTCACCCTGAGGCCCCGCCCATTCTTGAGTGCGACGAGGGCATACACACGCATTGTGACCCTCAGCATGAGTCCTGTCCTCTAGTAAGTCCTCTCAGTGGCTGGACCATTAGATGTCATAATGGGCTTGACATGTCCCTAGGCCCCAATTTTTAACCAGATTTCTGATTGTCCAGTCGCCCCTCCCCAGGGCTCTACTCTGGAATCCCTCATTTGGTGGGACACCTGAGGTTAAAAAAGAAAACAACAACAACAACAACAAAACGGACTTCTTCCAGCCCACAGAATGACCCCAAACTCTTTGGACGGGGCCAAACCACCAGAGAGTAAGTCTCGTCCATTTCCCATGAAGTCACCCAGAAATTCCACGACCATGAGTGACACGATATCCAGAGACAAAAACTTGAGCAGGAGCCTCACACTCGCCCTTCTTTCAAATCCCGAAGAGTTCTCCTCATGGTCTGTAGGTCAGTCCTGCCATACCTATGACCCGAAACATAAGTCGAGTTTGTGTTCTCAGACAACTGTCCAAACAGCCCTGGCCTACACAACCTACAGGCTCAGGCCCCTGGAGCCAAACCTGAGGACTGTACTTGCCCTCTCCACGGGAATTGTGTGTGCCCATTCCAATGGCCACAACCCTTCTAATAGGATAAACCTCCAAAGTCCCTGATCCATCTCAATAGTGGTGGCTTCCCAGGAAAAAACAGGGGCAATCTGAGCCCAACTGAGCACCTACCTGCACTCAGACCCATAGACAGATGTCCCCAGAGGTAAAAAGGAAAGAACAGGCCCCTAGGCCCTAATCAGATCCATTGCTTTTGTTTCCAGTCATCTCTCCTCAGAGGCCTGGATTTCAAAAGCAGCATATAGCTGTTTCTACACTCACCCATCAGAAAACATCTCATCTACACATGGGAAACTTGCACGTTGGAGCTGTGTCAAAGCCTCTGTTTAGGAGAACCCTTTAGGGCCCCAGTGCCACCGCTTCATTCCAAGGTCTCCATAGACACAAAAGCACATTAGGACCCATCCCCAGGTGTGTCCATTTCAACTCAGCGTCCTCGGTTGCTCCCCACAGATCCAGGAGATCTAACCTGTCTTGTTGCTAGGAGACAATTGGAATGCGAGGTGGGCTACCCAGCCATCCATCCTTAGAACCCTGCTCAGAATCATTGGCCTGGAGCCATACAACAGGTCTCAATTGTCCTGCAGAAGACTCTCTGCAGTTTGGAGCTTCTCACAACTCCCATCGTGGGAAAACCCCGATGGCCTCCAGATGCCCCCCCCATTCATGAAGGGGCCATCAGGGGCAGAAACTCCAACCTGAGCAATCGTCTGAACCTCGCCCTGACTTCAGATGCACGAGATCTCGATTCAGGGCTGTAGATTGTGCCTGCCATGGCCTCACCCAGAAACCTAAGCCTAGCTTGTGTTCTCAGACTTTTGTCGTCAGACTACTGGCCCACAAGCCCTCCAGTTTGGCAATCCAGAACTACAATGCAGCACTCTGCCTGCCCTCCAGAAGAAAAAACATTGTCCTCTGGGGCTACCCAGTAACCCCAAATGAGGATCAACCTGCACCGAACTTGGCTGTACCCCAAATACATAGGCTGACCAGGGCACTAATGTCCTTTCTGACACAGGCTGAGCCTGGACCTCCTGACCCCTCCCAGACAGCTTGCCGCACACTGAGCACATCGAGCCGCCATGGCCTTAGGTCGTCATCTCTTCCCAACCTCGGTTTTCAGGTTTCAGAACGTAGACCTTATCTCCAATCACTGCCCAGGGTTGAAGGTGATGCAGAAATCAGAACTCCTTCCCCATGGCAAGAAACCCTTTGTTGGCATGTTGTCCAACGTTCAGTGTAGTTGAAACCAGTGTGGCCCTTGAGGCCCCGCCCATGCTCGCGGGCCACATTGGTCACAAACACACATTGTGACCCTCTGGCTGAGCCGAGTCCTCAAGTAAGGCCACTCAGTGGCTGGATGAAGAGATAGCATATTGGGCTTGCCATGCCCCTAGGCCCCAATTTTTAACCATAGTTCGGGTTGTCCCTTCAGTCTTCCCCACGGCTTGGCTTTGGAATTCCTCTTTTGGTGGGACACCTGAGGTAACAAAACTGAAATGAGTCCTCCCATCCCACAGATTGACGAAAAGCAATTGGGAATCGGGCCAAATCCTCAGAGAGGAAGATTCGTCCATGGCCCATGAGGCCTCCCCGACATTCCACGGCCATCGCTGATACAAAATCCAGAGACAAAAGCCTGAGCAAGCGCCTCAGACTCGCACTTTCTTCATATCCAGAAGAGTTCTTCTCATGGTTTGTAGATCGGGCCTGCCATACCTACGTCCCCAACCTAAGCTGAGTTTGTGTTTTCAGACTTCTGTCCTCAAAGTCTTGGGCCACACACCCTCCAGGCTGGGCCCTTGGAGCCACACATTAGGACTGTGCCTACCAATCCATGGGAATTCTGCCCATTCCATGGTCCAATATCGTACAAATTAGGAGAAACCTCCAAAGTCCCTGAGGCCATCCCAATAGTGTAGGACGCCCGGAACAAACAAGGGCTGTCTGACACCAGCTGATAATCGACCTCCACTCATACCATAGATGGATGTCCCCAGAGAAGAAGATTGAACCAGACAGGACCCTAGGCCATAATAGGATCCATTGCTTTGGGTTACAGGCATGTGTCCTCAAAAGCCTGATTCCAATACGAGCATAGGGGTTTTCCTGAGGCACCCATCAGAACTCATCTCGTCTCCACAAGGAAACCTGTGCATGGGAGCCATGTCCAAAGCTTAGGAGAGTACTTCAGGGTCCCGTAGCCACCGCCCCATTCCAAGGCCCTCATGGTCAGAAAAACACATTAGGGCCCATCCTCAGGAAAGTCCATTTCAACTCAGCCACCCCGGTTGCTCCGGCAGAGCCATCAGATCTAAACTGTCTTGTTGCTAGGAGACAATTGGAATGCGAGGCGGGCTTCCCAGGCATCCATCCATGAACGGTGCTCTGGAGTCATTCCATATGGGATGTCCTGGAGCTGTCCAACAGGTCTCAATTGTCCCGCAGAAGGAATCCTTGAAGGGGGCATCCAACAACTCCCAACGTGGGAAAACCTCAATGGCCCCGAGATTCCGCTCCCTTCATGAAGCGGCCGTCATACACAGAAACTCCAACCTGAGCCAACGTCTGATCCTCGCCCTGACTTCAGATGCATGAGATTGGTTCAGATCTGCAGGGGGTACCTGCCGTGCCCTCGCCCTGAAACCCAAGTTAGCTTGACTTCTCAGACTTCCGTCCTCACACTACTGGCCCCGAAGCCCTCAAGTTTGGCAATTCCGGACCCACAATGCAGCACTCTTCCTGCCCTCTAGAAAAAAAATTATTGCCTCATGAGCTGCCCAGGCACCTTAAATGAGGATAAACCTACACAGCACTCGACTTTACCCAAATGATATAGTCTAACCTGGGCACTAATGCACTGTGGAACACAACCTGAGCCCGGACCTCCTGACCAACACCCAGAAAGCTTACCGCACACTGAGCACATAAAACCCGCCATGGCCTTAGGTCATCATCCCTTCCCTACCTCAGTTTTCAGGCTTCAGATCCGAGATCTTATCTCCAATCACTGCCCAGGGGTGAGTGTGACGCAGAAATCAGAACTCCTCCTTACCCATGGCAAGAACCCTTGTGGTTGGCACGTTGTCCAACGTTCAGTGTGGGAGAAACCAGCTTTCACCCTGAGGCCCCGCCCATTCTTGAGTGCGACGAGGGCATACACACGCATTGTGACCCTCAGCATGAGTCCTGTCCTCTAGTAAGTCCTCTCAGTGGCTGGACCACTAGATGTCATAATGGGCTTGACATGTCCCTAGGCCCCAGTTTTTAACCAGATTTCTGATTGTCCAGTCGCCCCTCCCCAGGGCTCTACTCTGGAATCCCTCATTTGGTGGGACACCTGAGGTTAAAAAAGAAAACAACAACAACAACAACAACAACAACAAAACGGACTTCTTCCAGCCCACAGAATGACCCCAAACTCTTTGGACGGGGCCAAACCACCAGAGAGTAAGTCTCGTCCATTTCCCATGAAGTCACCCAGAAATTCCAAGACCATGAGTGACACGATATCCAGAGACAAAAACTTGAGCAGGAGCCTCACACTCGCCCTTCTTTCAAATCCCGAAGAGTTCTCCTCATGGTCTGTAGGTCAGTCCTGCCATACCTATGACCCGAAACATAAGCCGAGTTTGTGTTCTCAGACAACTGTCCAAACAGCCCTGGCCTACACAACCTACAGGCTCAGGCCCCTGGAGCCAAACCTGAGGACTGTACTTGCCCTCTCCAAGGGAATTGTGTGTGCCCATTCCAATGGCCACAACCCTTCTAATAGGATAAACCTCCAAAGTCCCTGATCCATCTCAATAGTGGTGGCTTCCCAGGAAAAAACAGGGGCAATCTGAGCCCAACTGAGCACCTACCTGCACTCAGACCCATAGACAGATGTCCCCAGAGGTAAAAAGGAAAGAACAGGCCCCTAGGCCCTAATCAGATCCATTGCTTTTGTTTCCAGTCATCTCTCCTCAGAGGCCTGGATTTCAAAAGCAGCATATAGCTGTTTCTACACTCACCCATCAGAAAACATCTCATCTACACATGGGAAACTTGCACGTTGGAGCTGTGTCAAAGCCTCTGTTTAGGAGAACCCTTTAGGGCCCCAGTGCCACCGCTTCATTCCAAGGTCTCCATAGACACAAAAGCACATTAGGACCCATCCCCAGGTGTGTCCATTTCAACTCAGCGTCCTCGGTTGCTCCCCACAGATCCAGGAGATCTAACCTGTCTTGTTGCTAGGAGACAATTGGAATGCGAGGTGGGCTACCCAGCCATCCATCCTTAGAACCCTGCTCAGAATCATTGGCCTGGAGCCATACAACAGGTCTCAATTGTCCTGCAGAAGACTCTCTGCAGTTTGGAGCTTCTCACAACTCCCATCGTGGGAAAACCCCGATGGCCTCCAGATGCCCCCCCCATTCATGAAGGGGCCATCAGGGGCAGAAACTCCAACCTGAGCAATCGTCTGAACCTCGCCCTGACTTCAGATGCACGAGATCTCGATTCAGGGCTGTAGATTGTGCCTGCCATGGCCTCACCCAGAAACCTAAGCCTAGCTTGTGTTCTCAGACTTTTGTCGTCAGACTACTGGCCCACAAGCCCTCCAGTTTGGCAATCCAGAACTACAATGCAGCACTCTGCCTGCCCTCCAGAAGAAAAAACATTGTCCTCTGGGGCTACCCAGTAACCCCAAATGAGGATCAACCTGCACCGAACTTGGCTGTACCCCAAATACATAGGCTGACCAGGGCACTAATGTCCTTTCTGACACAGGCTGAGCCTGGACCTCCTGACCCCTCCCAGACAGCTTGCCGCACACTGAGCACATCGAGCCGCCATGGCCTTAGGTCGTCATCTCTTCCCAACCTCGGTTTTCAGGTTTCAGAACGTAGACCTTATCTCCAATCACTGCCCAGGGTTGAAGGTGATGCAGAAATCAGAACTCCTTCCCCATGGCAAGAAACCCTTTGTTGGCATGTTGTCCAACGTTCAGTGTAGTTGAAACCAGTGTGGCCCTTGAGGCCCCGCCCATGCTCGCGGGCCACATTGGTCACAAACACACATTGTGACCCTCTGGCTGAGCAGAGTCCTCAAGTAAGGCCACTCAGTGGCTGGATGAAGAGATAGCATATTGGGCTTGCCAGGCCCCTAGGCCCCAATTTTTAACCATAGTTCGGTTTGTCCCTTCAGTCTTCCCCACGGCTTGGCTTTGGAATTCCTCTTTTGGTGGGACACCTGAGGTAACAAAACTGAAATGAGTCCTCCCTTCCCACAGATTGACGAAAAACAATTGGGAATCGGGCCAAATCCTCAGAGAGGAAGATTCGTCCATGGCCCATGAGGCCTCCCCGACATTCCACGGCCATCGCTGATACAAAATCCAGAGACAAAAGCCTGAGCAAGCGCCTCAGACTCGCACTTTCTTCATATCCAGAAGAGTTCTTCTCATGGTTTGTAGATCGGGCCTGCCATACCTACGTCCTCAAACCTAAGCTGAGTTTGTGTTTTCAGACTTCTGTCCTCAAAGTCTTGGGCCACACACCCTCCAGGCTGGGCCCTTGGAGCCACACATTAGGACTGTGCCTACCAATCCATGGGAATTCTGCCCATTCCATGGTCCAAAATCGTACAAATTAGGAGAAACCTCCAAAGTCCCTGAGGCCATCCCAATAGTGTAGGACGCCCGGAACAAACAAGGGCTGTCTGACACCAGCTGATAATCGACCTCCACTCATACCATAGATGGATGTCCCCAGAGAAGAAGATTGAACCAGACAGGACCCTAGGCCATAATAGGATCCATTGCTTTGGGTTACAGGCATGTGTCCTCAAAAGCCTGATTCCAATACGAGCATAGGGGTTTTCCTGAGGCACCCATCAGAACTCATCTCGTCTCCACAAGGAAACCTGTGCATGGGAGCCATGTCCAAAGCTTAGGAGAGTACTTCAGGGTCCCGTAGCCACCGCCCCATTCCAAGGCCCTCATGGTCAGAAAAACACATTAGGGCCCATCCTCAGGAAAGTCCATTTCAACTCAGCCACCCCGGTTGCTCCGGCAGAGCCATCAGATCTAAACTGTCTTGTTGCTAGGAGACAATTGGAATGCGAGGCGGGCTTCCCAGGCATCCATCCACGAACGGTGCTCTGGAGTCATTCCATATGGGATGTCCTGGAGCTGTCCAACAGGTCTCAATTGTCCCGCAGAAGGAATCCTTGAAGGGGGCATCCCACAACTCCCAACGTGGGAAAACCTCAATGGCCCCGAGATTCCGCTCCCTTCATGAAGCGGCCGTCATACACAGAAACTCCAACCTGAGCCAACGTCTGATCCTCGCCCTGACTTCAGATGCATGAGATTGGTTCAGATCTGCAGGGGGTACCTGCCGTGCCCTCGCCCTGAAACCCAAGTTAGCTTGTCTTCTCAGACTTCCGTCCTCACACTACTGGCCCCCAAGCCCTCAAGTTTGGCAATTCCGGACCCACAATGCAGCACTCTTCCTGCCCTCTAGAAAAAAAATTATTGCCTCATGAGCTGCCCAGGCACCTTAAATGAGGATAAACCTACACAGCACTCGACTTTACCCAAATGATATAGTCTAACCTGGGCACTAATGCACTGTGGAACACAACCTGAGCCCGGACCTCCTGACCAACACCCAGAAAGCTTACCGCACACTGAGCACATAAAACCCGCCATGGCCTTAGGTCATCATCCCTTCCCTACCTCAGTTTTCAGGCTTCAGATCCGAGATCTTATCTCCAATCACTGCCCAGGGGTGAGTGTGACGCAGAAATCAGAACTCCTCCTTACCCATGGCAAGAACCCTTGTGGTTGGCACGTTGTCCAACGTTCAGTGTGGGAGAAACCAGCTTTCACCCTGAGGCCCCGCCCATTCTTGAGTGCGACGAGGGCATACACACGCATTGTGACCCTCAGCATGAGTCCTGTCCTCTAGTAAGTCCTCTCAGTGGCTGGACCATTAGATGTCATAATGGGCTTGACATGTCCCTAGGCCCCAATTTTAAACCAGATTTCTGATTGTCCAGTCGTCCCTCCCCAGGGCTCTACTCTGGAATCCCTCATTTGGTGGGACACCTGAGGTTAAAAAAGAAAACAACAACAACAACAACAACAACAACAACAAAACGGACTTCTTCCAGCCCACAGAATGACCCCAAACTCTTTGGACGGGGCCAAACCACCAGAGAGTAAGACTCGTCCATTTCCCATGAAGTCACCCAGAAATTCCACGACCATGAGTGACACGATATCCAGAGACAAAAACTTGAGCAGGAGCCTCACACTCGCCCTTCTTTCAAATCCCGAAGAGTTCTCCTCATGGTCTGTAGGTCAGTCCTGCCATACCTATGACTCGAAACATAAGCCGAGTTTGTATTTTCAGACAACTGTCCAAACAGCCCTGGCCTACACACCCTACAGGCTCAGGCAACTGGAGCCAAACCTGAGGAATGTACTTGCCCTCTCCAAGGGAATTGTGTGTGCCCATTCCAATGGCCACAACCCTTCTAATAGGATAAACCTCCAAAGTCCCTGATCCATCTCAATAGTGGTGGCTTCCCAGGAAAAACAGGGGCAATCTGAGCCCAACTGAGCACCTACCTGCACTCAGACCCATAGACAGATGTCCCCAGAGGTAAAAAGGAAAGAACAGGCCCCTAGGCCCTAATCAGATCCATTGCTTTTGTTTCCAGTCATCTCTCCTCAGAGGCCTGGATTTCAAAAGCAGCATATAGCTGTTTCTACACTCACCCATCAGAAAACATCTCATCTACACATGGGAAACTTGCACGTTGGAGCTGTGTCAAAGCCTCTGTTTAGGAGAACCCTTTAGGGCCCCAGTGCCACCGCTTCATTCCAAGGTCTCCATAGACACAAAAGCACGTTAGGACCCATCCCCAGGTGTGTCCATTTCAACTCAGCGTCCTCGGTTGCTCCCCACAGATCCAGGAGATCTAACCTGTCTTGTTGCTAGGAGACAATTGGAATGCGAGGTGGGCTACCCAGCCATCCATCCTTAGAACCCTGCTCAGAATCATTGGCCTGGAGCCATACAACAGGTCTCAATTGTCCTGCAGAAGACTCTCTGCAGTTTGGAGCTTCTCACAACTCCCATCGTGGGAAAACCCCGATGGCCTCCAGATGCCCCCCCCATTCATGAAGGGGCCATCAGGGGCAGAAACTCCAACCTGAGCAATCGTCTGAACCTCGCCCTGACTTCAGATGCACGAGATCTCGATTCAGGGCTGTAGATTGTGCTTGCCATGGCCTCACCCAGAAATCTAAGCCTAGCTTGTGTTCTCAGACTTTTGTCGTCAGACTACTGGCCCACAAGCCCTCCAGTTTGGCAATCCAGAACTACAATGCAGCACTCTGCCTGCCCTCCAGAAGAAAAAACATTGTCCTCTGGGGCTACCCAGTAACCCCAAATGAGGATCAACCTGCAACGAACTTGGCTGTACCCCAAATACATAGGCTGACCAGGGCACTAATGTCCTTTCTGACACAGGCTGAGCCTGGACCTCCTGACCACTCCCAGACAGCTTGCCGCACACTGAGCACATCGAGCCGCCATGGCCTTAGGTCGTCATCTCTTCCCAACCTCGGTTTTCAGGTTTCAGAACGTAGACCTTATCTCCAATCACTGCCCAGGGTTGAAGGTGATGCAGAAATCAGAACTCCTTCCCCATGGCAAGAAACCCTTTGTTGGCATGTTGTCCAACGTTCAGTGTAGTTGAAACCAGTGTGGCCCTTGAGGCCCCGCCCATGCTCGCGGGCCACATTGGTCACAAACACACATTGTGACCCTCTGGCTGAGCCGAGTCCTCAAGTAAGGCCACTCAGTGGCTGGATGAAGAGATAGCATATTGGGCTTGCCAGGCCACTAGGCCCCAATTTTTAACCATAGTTCGGGTTGTCCCTTCAGTCTTCCCCACGGCTTGGCTTTGGAATTCCTCTTTTGGTGGGACACCTGAGGTAACAAAACTGAAATGAGTCCTCCCATCCCACAGATTGACGAAAAGCAATTGGGAAACGGGCCAAATCCTCACAGAGGAAGATTCGTCCATGGCCCATGAGGCCTCCCCGACATTCCACGGCCATCGCTGATACAAAATCCAGAGACAAAAGCCTGATCAAGCGCCTCAGACTCGCACTTTCTTCATATCCAGAAGAGTTCTTCTCATGGTTTGTAGATCGGGCCTGCCATACCTACGTCCCCAAACCTAAGCTGAGTTTGTGTTTTCAGAATTCTGTCCTCAAAGTCTTGGGCCACACACCCTCCAGGCTGGGCCCTTGGAGCCACACATTAGGACTGTGCCTACCAATCCATGGGAATTCTGCCCATTCCATGGACCAATATCGTACAAATTAGGAGAAACCTCCAAAGTCCCTGAGGCCATCCCAATAGTGTAGGACGCCCGGAACAAACAAGGGCTGTCTGACACCAGCTGATAATCGACCTCCACTCATACCATAGATGGATGTCCCCAGAGAAGAAGATTGAACCAGACAGGACCCTAGGCCATAATAGGATCCATTGCTTTGGGTTACAGGCATGTGTCCTCAAAAGCCTGATTCCAATACGAGCATAGGGGTTTTCCTGAGGCACCCATCAGAACTCA
Organism: Mustela nivalis; assembly: GCF_964662115.1. Taxonomy (NCBI): domain Eukaryota; kingdom Metazoa; phylum Chordata; class Mammalia; order Carnivora; family Mustelidae; genus Mustela; species Mustela nivalis. The sequence continues at coordinate 1,784 of NW_028134899.1, read as the reverse complement.
TCTCGTCTCCACAAGGAAACCTGTGCATGGGAGCCATGTCCAAAGCTTAGGAGAGTACTTCAGGGTCCCGGTGCCACCGCCCCATTCCAAGGCCCTCATGGTCAGAAAAACACATTAGGGCCCATCCTCAGGAAAGTCCATTTCAACTCAGCCACCCCGGTTGCTCCGGCAGAGCCATCAGATCTAAACTGACTTGTTGCTAGGAGACAATTGGAATGCGAGGCGGGCTTCCCAGGCATCCATCCACGAACGGTGCTCTGGAGTCATTCCATATGGGATGTCCTGGAGCTGTCCAACAGGTCTCAATTGTCCCGCAGAAGGAATCCTTGAAGGGGGCATCCCACAACTCCCAACGTGGGAAAACCTCAATGGCCCCGAGATTCCGCTCCCTTCATGAAGCGGCCGTCATACACAGAAACTCCAACCTGAGCCAACGTCTGATCCTCGCCCTGACTTCAGATGCATGAGATTGGTTCAGATCTGCAGGGGGTACCTGCCGTGCCCTCGCCCTGAAACCCAAGTTAGCTTGTCTTCTCAGACTTCCGTCCTCACACTACTGGCCCCCAAGCCCTCAAGTTTGGCAATTCCGGACCCACAATGCAGCACTCTTCCTGCCCTCTAGAAAAAAAATTATTGCCTCATGAGCTGCCCAGGCACCTTAAATGAGGATAAACCTACACAGCACTCGACTTTACCCAAATGATATAGTCTAACCTGGGCACTAATGCACTGTGGAACACAACCTGAGCCCGGACCTCCTGACCAACACCCAGAAAGCTTACCGCACACTGAGCACATAAAACCCGCCATGGCCTTAGGTCATCATCCCTTCCCTACCTCAGTTTTCAGGCTTCAGATCGGAGATCTTATCTCCAATCACTGCCCAGGGGTGAGTGTGACGCAGAAATCAGAACTCCTCCTTACCCATGGCAAGAACCCTTGTGGTTGGCACGTTGTCCAACGTTCAGTGTGGGAGAAACCAGCTTTCACCCTGAGGCCCCGCCCATTCTTGAGTGCGACGAGGGCATACACACGCATTGTGACCCTCAGCATGAGTCCTGTCCTCTAGTAAGTCCTCTCAGTGGCTGGACCATTAGATGTCATAATGGGCTTGACATGTCCCTAGGCCCCAATTTTAAACCAGATTTCTGATTGTCCAGTCGCCCCTCCCCAGGGCTCTACTCTGGAATCCCTCATTTGGTGGGACACCTGAGGTTAAAAAAGAAACCAACAACAACAACAACAACAACAACAACAACAAAACGGACTTCTTCCAGCCCACAGAATGACCCCAAACTCTTTGGACGGGGCCAAACCACCAGAGAGTAAGACTCGTCCATTTCCCATGAAGTCACCCAGAAATTCCACGACCATGAGTGACACGATATCCAGAGACAAAAACTTGAGCAGGAGCCTCACACTCGCCCTTCTTTCAAATCCCGAAGAGTTCTCCTCATGGTCTGTAGGTCAGTCCTGCCATACCTATGACTCGAAACATAAGCCGAGTTTGTATTTTCAAACAACTGTCCAAACAGCCCTGGCCTACACACCCTACAGGCTCAGGCAACTGGAGCCAAACCTGAGGACTGTACTTGCCCTCTCCAAGGGAATTGTGTGTGCCCATTCAAATGGCCACAACCCTTCTAATAGGATAAACCTCCAAAGTCCCTGATCCATCTCAATAGTGGTGGCTTCCCAGGAAAAACAGGGGCAATCTGAGCCCAACTGAGCACCTACCTGCACTCAGACCCATAGACAGATGTCCCCAGAGGTAAAAAGGAAAG